>NW_017306333.1:1859397-1917557 GCF_000935625.1 Nanorana parkeri
CTCAGTATACCGCGAGCTACAGCTCGCAGTATACTGAGCCTAGGGTGACGGGAGGACGCTAGTTTGTGTCCTCCCATTACCCTAAGGAGAACTATGGGGAAAAGACTTAACCCCATAGTTCTCCTTTAAGTACACTTAATCAGTTGGGTAAGAGGTTTAATATAGGAGTGTTTTTAAGGGCTGTTGATAAGTCATTATAAACCTTTCATCCTTTTGATTCCACAGCATGCAAGCTCATCATCAGCATAAAGCATGTACATAAAGAAGTGACTGGAACATACAACACAGGGTAAAGAGGGGTATGGCCAGGAGTATGTTACATACAGCACAGCATACAGAATGCAGCAGCTAAGAGTTTGTAACATACAGCACAGGTTAAAGAGTCTATAAGCCAGGAGTATGCAACATATAGCACAGCTTACAGAATACAGCAGTCAGTAGTATGTCACCTACTGGCCCTTACAGTACAAGGAAAGTTGCTCCTTTAAATTGCTGCTCAGTGAGAGGGAGAATGACCCAACTATGGAGGTCAGCGAAAGGAAGACTTTCCCAGCCTTAATGGTCAGTAGGAAACATTGTCCCAGCCTCGGGGGTTTCAAAATTGAAGTATTTGCCAGCTTTGCTGGTGAGTGGGAAGAAAATTTGCCAACAGTTAAAATAACTGGGCAGTAGAACATAGAAATCTCCAAGCCTTGGTGGCCAGTAGGAGGAAGGACGTCTCAGGATTAATGATCAGTAGAAGGACAAATGCCCACAGCATTGGTAGTTATTAGAATGAAAAAAGCCCAAGCATTGGTGATTGAGCACTGTTTGTGCCATGCTGCTGGCTCTGAAGATGGTGCTGGAACTCTGTAGACAGTGTTAGGTGGGAGATCAATCTGCTCCACATGGTCTGCACTGAGAGATCTTGTGCTGGGATCTGGAAAATACCTGGCACCACTGCCAATCCTATATCAGAATCAAACATTTTGGATACATTGCCAGACTAATAATGCCTGGCTAGGCTGGCATCACAGTGTACAGAGCTTTGTGCCGTACATAACACTTCCCACTGTTTGGGAAACCAAAGCAAATACATTATCAGTTGTGCATTATCTTTAAGCTCACCACAAACATTACAGTCTGACTGTACAAGTCCATGTATATCTACCAACACCTATGCAGTACAAGGGCCTGCCTGATTGGATGCAAAATGATTGGAAGGTTTAGGTAGGTCCTTATATTGCATAGTTTGGTATCTAACATGTATGGTGGGCTTTATACATGCTAAAAACCTGCAACTGTCTGATACTGCTATTTTCCTATTTGATACTGCTTTAGGGGATGGGATTGGGGGGAATATATCTGGGAACTGTGATTTAAAGGTGTACTTACCCTTTAAAGTAAACCTGCCAGCATAACATGGAAAAACACATAAGCTAAAGCTACCTTCAGCGAAACTAGATATATAAATGATTGAATCGACCAATCATTTTGACATACCATTTTCACAGAAGGTTAACCTCTGCATATTTATTTCTTCATAATATGCTTGGATTGTCCAGGTTTATCCATTTAGACTTCATTTAAAACGCATGAAATGTATATTAAAATGCTACTAGTATAACTGGATAAAATCTATGTTATCTTATATTTCCACAATCCCTTCAATGGAGTAATCAGTCATTCAATGCAGTCACAGTGCTGACAATCCAACACATTCTCCGGCACTTGCGGCTAAAGGCAAAGGTGTTTAGGTAGGTGTGTAAATTTACAAGAGTATTTTGCCAGGGAAAATTCACATACATGTAAGTAAAATACTGTATATAAATATTATATTTGAATGGAATAAGGCTGCTTAGCACTTTTTCCTCAAGCATGAAAGAAGACCATTAAGAAAAACACGATGAATGAAACATGCTACTCTTAAAGTGTATTTCCCCTTTTGAAGACAGATTTGAGAAAACTCCTCTATATGTTTTTGATGTGTTCCCATACACACAGCATACCAAAAAATAATTAAAGGATAGGCAGAGCCAGCTGTCACTCACGCAGCTGGGCGGATCCCGTCGTCTAAGTCTGGATCCGCCCCGGCTGCGGGGTCTCAGTATACCGCGAGCTGTAGCTCGCGGTATACTGAGCTTAGGGTAACGGGAGGACGCTAGTTTGTGTCCTCCCGTTACCCTAAGGAGAACTATGGGGAGAAATACTGACCCCATAGTTCTCCTTTAAAAACAAAATGTTCCTTTTTAGATGTCTCCCGGAGCAGGCCTTTGTACACTTCTCTCCTAATTTCAAAGTGACATGTATCTCTGGCAGTCCTCATAGAAAGACTAGGGGACAGACTGAGATTCCTCTCATTAATATACAATTCTTCTGCATGTTTAAGTCTTTGTTAGGACAGACAGTGTTCAATTCTAGTTCACAATGGATAATTAGATCTGCCAGCATAGTACAGACAGAGTTAATTCGGTTAACACTAACCTGCCAA
This sequence comes from Nanorana parkeri, assembly GCF_000935625.1. Lineage (NCBI taxonomy): Eukaryota > Metazoa > Chordata > Amphibia > Anura > Dicroglossidae > Nanorana > Nanorana parkeri. The sequence continues at coordinate 1,861,868 of NW_017306333.1, forward strand.
GCCCCCTTGCATTCCTGGGCAAAACTCAGTACGGAGAATATTTTCTTTCAGGTAAGAGCAAATAATATGCAAGCAGCAATGTTTATTGTTATGTTTTTGTTATGTGAATGAGAACATGTAACAAATATTAAATAGGTGTTTTCCCAATATGGTTACACATGTGGAAATATACTTTTAAAAAAGGACCTGAATTCTGGAAGCTATGCCCAAAAAAAAGTCATGAAGAGGGCAGAGGACTAATCACCATATTGTCTATGAGCTTCCTGCAGCTAATCTCGTCCCCATTTCTGTCTCCCCATGCTTTGTTTTCCTGTTTGGGAGCGACCATCTTGGTAGAAGACAGAGCTGTGCTTCCTCATCTGGGGAAAATGGGGGGAAAATTTAAGAAGCAGTAGGAGAGGTAGAGGAAGCAAACATCTGCAGAATGAATGAAGCAGGGAGATGCATGCAGAGTCGATTCCTCTCCAGCAAGCGGCAGAGTAGTGACATCACCAAATCTCAATGGCAAAAGACTAGCATGAAGCTAGCAATCACAGGCGCAGTGCCTAAGAACACTCACATACCAGGAAGTGCACTGCCCTCTTCAGAAGGAATTCAAGGCCAAAAGAAAATGTTTTCAAGGTATTGCTTAGGTACAATTAACATTTCTAGATGTTCCCCATATTGTAACAAATCTTTGTGAGGAAAGGTGAGTGCATGCTACTGGGAGAGAGAGGACAAATGCATGGGGCGCTTTTAGAGTAGAGAAGGATTAGAACCCCGGTTAGGTTTTTATTGTTTTCTGTATCACTACTAGGAAGAGTCACCCCATTTGTATTCTAGTAGCAATGTCACCAGATGGGGTAGGGTCACATGTTGTTTTTGTTGTTGTTGTTCTTCTTCTTCTTATTATTATTATTATTATTATTTAGGATTTATATAGAGCCAACAGTTTGGGCAGCGCTTTACAATATCAGGAAGACTTTACTGTAACAATACAAATCAAGACAAAAAGCTTACAATCTAAGTGACATCTGTCTAAGAGGGCATTTCACTCATGTTGGAAAGATTTCTTCTCACTCCTTGCTGTGTTTATGGGATAGGAAGTGAAGGGAAATCCCTCTAATGAGATACAAATAGCAATAAAAAATGACAGGGTTTTAAACCATTTTGTACTATCCAAAATGAAAAAAATGTTTTTCTTTATATATACATTAAAGTGACACTAAACTCAGGAGTTAAATCTTAAAAATACATTCAATTACCTTAACTATTAACAAAAATGTATCTTATTTGTGTATCACTCAGCTGTAGATCCTCAAATCATCTCTGTATTCATGCTGACACTGTCCTTCCTTCTGGAGGGGGGGCTACTTTTGTTGCCCATGGTCCCAGTGTGTGTTGTAAAGTAGTCACTATTCCAAGCTCGCTCCCATGAAGGACTACAATCTCAATACAAATTAGAAGGCTAAATGTGAGATTGTAGTCCATCATGGGAGCAAGCTTGGAGTTGTGGGTACTTTACAACACACCAGTAACCATGGGGAACATAAGTAGCCACCCTCCAGAAGGAAGGACAGTGTCGGCACCAATTCAGAGATGATTTACATGTCTACAGCTGAGTGATACACAAATAAGCTATGTTTTTATTACTAACTAGGGTATGTGAATGCATTTTTAAGATTTAACTCCTGAGTTTAGTGTCACTTTAATATCCTTATTTCTGATGGACAAAGTACACACTACTACAGTAATATTCACTTTTGTCTTTAACTAATGTTGAGAATTTAAGTGAAAATTTAAATGTAGAAGCTAAACCACAGCAGACGTGTTGATTCTGCTTTTCTGCAGAAGCAAAAACGTTTTTTCAAACAAATTAAAGAATGTCTCTATGCAATAACATTCACTCCGATAATTGGGAGGGCTTATTACAGCATCTGCACACAGCCTGATTGTCACAAGCAATGCCTAACATCGTTAAAAGGCTTGCTTGTAAATCCACCCTAGGAGGTGATGGGTACTAATGTATTTTATTATCCTAAATGGCCTGTAGGGTAAATATGCCATCTGTTTATCATAAGTCTTCAAGCTATCTAAAAAAATATTTTAGATAGAAAGTATTGTCTGATATTGACAAACAGTACATATGTCACTCCAGGGTATTATGGTATCCAAGGTCTAAATCTAGGAGATGAGAACAGCTGGGCCCATATGGATACGTGTTGAAAAATGTTCTGTCAAACTGGAGAGTGGAGTGCACGATAATCCAGTGTCAAGGTTAGAGAAAGGGCTGTGAAGTAGAGGGGCAAGGGTATGCCTCTATGGAAGTACTATAACATATTGTGTTATTTAAGGAGATATGCATGTAGCACAAAGTAAAACTCTTGGAGCAAATTACAAGGAAAATCGAGACCCAAATAAACCTCTGGCCCTATGTTTTTCATGAAACCTAATTTTGTTTTTTTATTGCTTCAAGCAGTTTCACCTATATATTAAACTCCAGGAAAAATACAAAACTATTCTTGTACAGCTTGGAAAAAGGACTTTTACTTACCTGATGCCTGTTCCTGCAAGCTCCCTCCTGGCCTCTTCCCCCTATGTTCCAGTGGACAGAGGCCTGCTTACATCATCAAGCACAATGCGGGGCCCATAGCACTTTAATAGATGCTAGAATGGCAATGGACAGTCGTCAAGCCAGAGAATAGGGGAGGCTTGGCATTTTGGAAAGAGGGGGGCAGAACCCAACTAGTATTTTATAAGAAAAGACGATCCTGTCACGGCTCTCTGCCGTGACAGGGGAGGGGCTGGATTCCCCCCTCCCCGCGCCGATCCGCCAGCGCTGACTGGCAGAACGGACGGGGAGGGGGCGGGTACAGCTGGCTCTGCCTTTAGATAGGCAGAGCCAGCTGTCAATCACGCAGCTGGGCGGATCCCAGCACAATTGTCGGGATCCGCTTCAGCTGCGGCGTCTCAGTATACCGCGAGCAGCTGCTCGCGGTATACTGCGGCGTCTCAGTATACCGCGAGCTACAGCTCGCAGTATACTGAGCCTAGGGTGACGGGAGGACGCTAGTTTGTGTCCTCCCATTACCCTAAGGAGAACTATGGGGAAAAGACTTAACCCCATAGTTCTCCTTTAAGTACACTTAATCAGTTGGGTAAGAGGTTTAATATAGGAGTGTTTTTAAGGGCTGTTGATAAGTCATTATAAACCTTTCATCCTTTTGATTCCACAGCATGCAAGCTCATCATCAGCATAAAGCATGTACATAAAGAAGTGACTGGAACATACAACACAGGGTAAAGAGGGGTATGGCCAGGAGTATGTTACATACAGCACAGCATACAGAATGCAGCAGCTAAGAGTTTGTAACATACAGCACAGGTTAAAGAGTCTATAAGCCAGGAGTATGCAACATATAGCACAGCTTACAGAATACAGCAGTCAGTAGTATGTCACCTACTGGCCCTTACAGTACAAGGAAAGTTGCTCCTTTAAATTGCTGCTCAGTGAGAGGGAGAATGACCCAACTATGGAGGTCAGCGAAAGGAAGACTTTCCCAGCCTTAATGGTCAGTAGGAAACATTGTCCCAGCCTCGGGGGTTTCAAAATTGAAGTATTTGCCAGCTTTGCTGGTGAGTGGGAAGAAAATTTGCCAACAGTTAAAATAACTGGGCAGTAGAACATAGAAATCTCCAAGCCTTGGTGGCCAGTAGGAGGAAGGACGTCTCAGGATTAATGATCAGTAGAAGGACAAATGCCCACAGCATTGGTAGTTATTAGAATGAAAAAAGCCCAAGCATTGGTGATTGAGCACTGTTTGTGCCATGCTGCTGGCTCTGAAGATGGTGCTGGAACTCTGTAGACAGTGTTAGGTGGGAGATCAATCTGCTCCACATGGTCTGCACTGAGAGATCTTGTGCTGGGATCTGGAAAATACCTGGCACCACTGCCAATCCTATATCAGAATCAAACATTTTGGATACATTGCCAGACTAATAATGCCTGGCTAGGCTGGCATCACAGTGTACAGAGCTTTGTGCCGTACATAACACTTCCCACTGTTTGGGAAACCAAAGCAAATACATTATCAGTTGTGCATTATCTTTAAGCTCACCACAAACATTACAGTCTGACTGTACAAGTCCATGTATATCTACCAACACCTATGCAGTACAAGGGCCTGCCTGATTGGATGCAAAATGATTGGAAGGTTTAGGTAGGTCCTTATATTGCATAGTTTGGTATCTAACATGTATGGTGGGCTTTATACATGCTAAAAACCTGCAACTGTCTGATACTGCTATTTTCCTATTTGATACTGCTTTAGGGGATGGGATTGGGGGGAATATATCTGGGAACTGTGATTTAAAGGTGTACTTACCCTTTAAAGTAAACCTGCCAGCATAACATGGAAAAACACATAAGCTAAAGCTACCTTCAGCGAAACTAGATATATAAATGATTGAATCGACCAATCATTTTGACATACCATTTTCACAGAAGGTTAACCTCTGCATATTTATTTCTTCATAATATGCTTGGATTGTCCAGGTTTATCCATTTAGACTTCATTTAAAACGCATGAAATGTATATTAAAATGCTACTAGTATAACTGGATAAAATCTATGTTATCTTATATTTCCACAATCCCTTCAATGGAGTAATCAGTCATTCAATGCAGTCACAGTGCTGACAATCCAACACATTCTCCGGCACTTGCGGCTAAAGGCAAAGGTGTTTAGGTAGGTGTGTAAATTTACAAGAGTATTTTGCCAGGGAAAATTCACATACATGTAAGTAAAATACTGTATATAAATATTATATTTGAATGGAATAAGGCTGCTTAGCACTTTTTCCTCAAGCATGAAAGAAGACCATTAAGAAAAACACGATGAATGAAACATGCTACTCTTAAAGTGTATTTCCCCTTTTGAAGACAGATTTGAGAAAACTCCTCTATATGTTTTTGATGTGTTCCCATACACACAGCATACCAAAAAATAATTAAAGGATAGGCAGAGCCAGCTGTCACTCACGCAGCTGGGCGGATCCCGTCGTCTAAGTCTGGATCCGCCCCGGCTGCGGGGTCTCAGTATACCGCGAGCTGTAGCTCGCTGTATACTGAGCTTAGGGTAACGGGAGGACGCTAGTTTGTGTCCTCCCGTTACCCTAAGGAGAACTATGGGGAGAAATACTGACCCCATAGTTCTCCTTTAAAAACAAAATGTTCCTTTTTAGATGTCTCCCGGAGCAGGCCTTTGTACACTTCTCTCCTAATTTCAAAGTGACATGTATCTCTGGCAGTCCTCATAGAAAGACTAGGGGACAGACTGAGATTCCTCTCATTAATATACAATTCTTCTGCATGTTTAAGTCTTTGTTAGGACAGACAGTGTTCAATTCTAGTTCACAATGGATAATTAGATCTGCCAGCATAGTACAGACAGAGTTAATTCGGTTAACACTAACCTGCCAAGCCCCCTTGCATTCCTGGGCAAAACTCAGTACGGAGAATATTTTCTTTCAGGTAAGAGCAAATAATATGCAAGCAGCAATGTTTATTGTTATGTTTTTGTTATGTGAATGAGAACATGTAACAAATATTAAATAGGTGTTTTCCCAATATGGTTACACATGTGGAAATATACTTTTAAAAAAGGACCTGAATTCTGGAAGCTATGCCCAAAAAAAAGTCATGAAGAGGGCAGAGGACTAATCACCATATTGTCTATGAGCTTCCTGCAGCTAATCTCGTCCCCATTTCTGTCTCCCCATGCTTTGTTTTCCTGTTTGGGAGCGACCATCTTGGTAGAAGACAGAGCTGTGCTTCCTCATCTGGGGAAAATGGGGGGAAAATTTAAGAAGCAGTAGGAGAGGTAGAGGAAGCAAACATCTGCAGAATGAATGAAGCAGGGAGATGCATGCAGAGTCGATTCCTCTCCAGCAAGCGGCAGAGTAGTGACATCACCAAATCTCAATGGCAAAAGACTAGCATGAAGCTAGCAATCACAGGCGCAGTGCCTAAGAACACTCACATACCAGGAAGTGCACTGCCCTCTTCAGAAGGAATTCAAGGCCAAAAGAAAATGTTTTCAAGGTATTGCTTAGGTACAATTAACATTTCTAGATGTTCCCCATATTGTAACAAATCTTTGTGAGGAAAGGTGAGTGCATGCTACTGGGAGAGAGAGGACAAATGCATGGGGCGCTTTTAGAGTAGAGAAGGATTAGAACCCCGGTTAGGTTTTTATTGTTTTCTGTATCACTACTAGGAAGAGTCACCCCATTTGTATTCTAGTAGCAATGTCACCAGATGGGGTAGGGTCACATGTTGTTTTTGTTGTTGTTGTTCTTCTTCTTCTTATTATTATTATTATTATTATTTAGGATTTATATAGAGCCAACAGTTTGGGCAGCGCTTTACAATATCAGGAAGACTTTACTGTAACAATACAAATCAAGACAAAAAGCTTACAATCTAAGTGACATCTGTCTAAGAGGGCATTTCACTCATGTTGGAAAGATTTCTTCTCACTCCTTGCTGTGTTTATGGGATAGGAAGTGAAGGGAAATCCCTCTAATGAGATACAAATAGCAATAAAAAATGACAGGGTTTTAAACCATTTTGTACTATCCAAAATGAAAAAAATGTTTTTCTTTATATATACATTAAAGTGACACTAAACTCAGGAGTTAAATCTTAAAAATACATTCAATTACCTTAACTATTAACAAAAATGTATCTTATTTGTGTATCACTCAGCTGTAGATCCTCAAATCATCTCTGTATTCATGCTGACACTGTCCTTCCTTCTGGAGGGGGGGCTACTTTTGTTGCCCATGGTCCCAGTGTGTGTTGTAAAGTAGTCACTATTCCAAGCTCGCTCCCATGAAGGACTACAATCTCAATACAAATTAGAAGGCTAAATGTGAGATTGTAGTCCATCATGGGAGCAAGCTTGGAGTTGTGGGTACTTTACAACACACCAGTAACCATGGGGAACATAAGTAGCCACCCTCCAGAAGGAAGGACAGTGTCGGCACCAATTCAGAGATGATTTACATGTCTACAGCTGAGTGATACACAAATAAGCTATGTTTTTATTACTAACTAGGGTATGTGAATGCATTTTTAAGATTTAACTCCTGAGTTTAGTGTCACTTTAATATCCTTATTTCTGATGGACAAAGTACACACTACTACAGTAATATTCACTTTTGTCTTTAACTAATGTTGAGAATTTAAGTGAAAATTTAAATGTAGAAGCTAAACCACAGCAGACGTGTTGATTCTGCTTTTCTGCAGAAGCAAAAACGTTTTTTCAAACAAATTAAAGAATGTCTCTATGCAATAACATTCACTCCGATAATTGGGAGGGCTTATTACAGCATCTGCACACAGCCTGATTGTCACAAGCAATGCCTAACATCGTTAAAAGGCTTGCTTGTAAATCCACCCTAGGAGGTGATGGGTACTAATGTATTTTATTATCCTAAATGGCCTGTAGGGTAAATATGCCATCTGTTTATCATAAGTCTTCAAGCTATCTAAAAAAATATTTTAGATAGAAAGTATTGTCTGATATTGACAAACAGTACATATGTCACTCCAGGGTATTATGGTATCCAAGGTCTAAATCTAGGAGATGAGAACAGCTGGGCCCATATGGATACGTGTTGAAAAATGTTCTGTCAAACTGGAGAGTGGAGTGCACGATAATCCAGTGTCAAGGTTAGAGAAAGGGCTGTGAAGTAGAGGGGCAAGGGTATGCCTCTATGGAAGTACTATAACATATTGTGTTATTTAAGGAGATATGCATGTAGCACAAAGTAAAACTCTTGGAGCAAATTACAAGGAAAATCGAGACCCAAATAAACCTCTGGCCCTATGTTTTTCATGAAACCTAATTTTGTTTTTTTATTGCTTCAAGCAGTTTCACCTATATATTAAACTCCAGGAAAAATACAAAACTATTCTTGTACAGCTTGGAAAAAGGACTTTTACTTACCTGATGCCTGTTCCTGCAAGCTCCCTCCTGGCCTCTTCCCCCTATGTTCCAGTGGACAGAGGCCTGCTTACATCATCAAGCACAATGCGGGGCCCATAGCACTTTAATAGATGCTAGAATGGCAATGGACAGTCGTCAAGCCAGAGAATAGGGGAGGCTTGGCATTTTGGAAAGAGGGGGGCAGAACCCAACTAGTATTTTATAAGAAAAGGCAAGATTTGCATAGGACCTCAGCTGCTCATATCTGTAGATAAAATAATCAGATTGACATGCAATGTTTTTACCATACGACCAGTTTCGATTGTCTAGGTGTGTGACAGGTTTACTTTAAGGTGAAAGATCATCTAAAATGTTTCCATAGAGTCAGGAATGAATGTCATGATTTATTATTGCATTCCTGTTAGGCTGGGTTCACACCTAGGCGTATCGAATATGCGCATTTGTCGCGCGACAAACGCGCGTTTCCGAGGGCTACCTGGCTGTATCCCAATGAATACGCATGGCAAATACACCCCAAAGAAGCTCCTGAACTTCTTTGGGCGTAGGGCGTTTTGCAGCGCGTTCCTACGCGCTGTAAAACTCCCAGGTGGGAACCATGCTCATAGGCAATCATTGGTTTTCACATGTTGAGCGTTTTACAGCGCGTAGGAACGCGCTGTAAAACTCCCAGGTGTGAAGCAGGCCTTAGGGAAATTTCCTGGCGACATGACAGGAACTCAGAGGGAATCTCTTGAAAATAAGGAGAGGGTTGATTCACTAAAGGCAAATAAACTGTTCACTTTGCAAAGGAATTTTCTCCTTAGATTAGTAAATATGGGGGAAGCTCTGCTGACTGCCATTGTCCAATCATGCCTATCATGTGCAAGAAAAAATACTGTTTGTTTTAATTTTCTTGCTTATGATTGGGTATTCATAGCAGAGTGAATTTTCACCTCATTTACTAAGCTAAGAGAAACTTCCCCTGTAAATTGTGAATTCCCTTGCAAAGCGAACAGCCTATTTGCCTTTAGTAAATCAGTCCCATTGTCTCCACTGGGAGATTTCCCCTCACCTTCTGTGGCAGTGACAACTCACAAGTTTTGAATTTCCACTCAATTCCCAGTGATATCTGTAGCAAAGGGGATAAAAAAAACTATGAAAGTAAAAAAAAAAGTGCAAACACTTTTCTACTCTATTCAAAAGAAAACATTTTGGCTGGAGTTTCACTTGATATAGGCTCAATAATCATGCAGGTCGTATATTGTACTAATGCAGTCACTCAAAAAACTGGTAGGAGTCATATTAACAGATGAAATGTTACATTCTAAGCATTTATTTAAAAAAACTAACAGCGTTATATCTGTAAAAAATAAGTCAAGGCAACTGGTTTACAGATATACTTGGATGAATGAGAACCTTCACAGACATAACAGAGTTATGCAGTCATGCATAGTGATTAAATATATATTTAAAATGCAACTAGAGCAAGTTCCCAAAGTTGTCCTACTATTGGCCTCCTGTAATCTGCTGTACAGCAGAGACTGGGATTGGAGCAACACTAGCAGCCAATTAGGATTGGTGTTTGTCACATGTGTTGACAGGGAAAGAGAGCAGAGTGATAACAAATCAGTGTGCTGCTGCTCCTCTAACTTCCAATCAGTAGGCTGGGGGGTAGGTTCTTGGCAATGTTTATGCTGCAGAAGTCAAGGTTTATGATCTGGCTGTCTGGCAGGCGTGCCAAGACCACATAACAGAATTGCAAATCCTTTGCAGTAAATACAGCTCTCTCATATGCATTCCATCTGCTTGCTAAGAGTTCAGTCTTTATTTAATCCTGCCATCATTGTTAATGTAAATAAATAGATAATGCATCCTGATTCATCTTTTTAGCTGATAAAATGCTCAAAATATTTTTGGTAATGTCACTCACAGCAAGTTAATGTTAGCTTTAGGGTCAGGCTTAACAGCCAGCATGAAGGGTAGTAAGAACAGCAGTTTATCTATTATTCATATGACTGACAGCATCATCTGACTTAGACACTTAACTCAAGAAATGTCTTCTAGTATTCAGATAATTAAGCTTCCTTATAGAGGATGAACTCGTCCATCTGGATAAGATAATAAAATCAAGACAGTTCAAAATCATTTTTCTTATCACAGCATCTTGTGTTCCATCATTTATATATTATTTTAAGCAGCCCGAGCAGTGACAAAATGGTAAAAGATATGAAAAATTCATAGCTCATTTATAAATGATATCCAACTGTGACTTGTTAAAGAAAAGCCAATACATTTCACACATGTGGATACACATACCTGCTCATGATAGGCGCTAGAATAAAATAACAAGTGCTGCTTCATGAATATAACATCTTAACGTAAGCAGCTTATCATTAGATCTCCTACAGCTCTAAAGCAAAATGTAAGCACCATAAGGGCAGAGTTGATTATAGAATGTGAAAGGCAAGGCTTTACGTATTGACTTATTTATGACAACTGGGACAAAGCAAAAACAACCGTAAAAGACACAGATTCAGTTCACTTCTTTGGAAAAATATAAAAGTGAATCTGGCTAATCAAGTGTACAAGGTTTCTTTTAAATTTTACAATTGGCATTAATTACACTTGTCCTAAGCAGCATCCAAAGTGGTATAATGAGGGACAAAAGCCAATTATTTAGAAATCAGCCAACTTATTTAGAAAGCCAAGATATTTAGAAATCAGACCATGGATGGATTCCCTAATTCACACCGTTGAATACTCATATGTTAACCATTTTACGTGCCACAGATTTTGTAATTCTCCTCAGCTATTCTTGCAATTCACACATCTTTGCACACTGCATAGCCGAGAAGGCCAACACTATTTTCTTAAAGACTAAGTTTACTTTTTTGACCCGGTTTCATGGTACACCCATATTCAAGGCATGAAACATGGCCAGATCGCAAACCCCACCCCCCACTTTCCTTTTTCTGAAAGTCCTCCTTACGGGCTGGTGTGTATTTTTTAATTCAGCGCTGCGGTACAGGACTCCACTCAAACAAACATGTCATCCACTCATATATCCTTTGACAGAATCTGTGACTGGTAAAGGTACTAGTCTAGTTATTCACTGTGGCAGAGGGACTTGTAGTTCTCAAAGGAATACAAGTGCAAGGACGTCATTGCACTTGTAGTCCATTAATTCATTCTTCCTTTCATCCATGATACAGAATATCTGTACCTAGGTATGGTCATGGATGGGAGAAAGAGTTTGCAGGAGCTAGAGCATTGCACCCGCGATCCACTGATCATGGTTGCAATGCTTTACTGTCTCCAATGAAAAAAAATAATAAATGCAAATTTTTTTCTTTCATTAATATGTGTGCATTTAATATTTTTTTCTAAAAGGTAGAATTTCCCCTTAAACAGCTAGCAGTTTCCATTTTAACAGGAAGATGACCCAGGAAGCTGCACCATTTGTATCTTAAGGTGCCTAGAGGACTCAGATGACTCAAGACCCTAAAGCCCAACTTCAACCATTACATTATTTTGTTTTGGCTACAGTAAAGAAGGGTTTCATAGTTGTCTGTGTCCCTACAGGTGAGACTTGCCCTTACTTCCTGTCAGGATGTGATCGGACATCTCTCCAACGACGGGAACTTAGAAAAACACAAAAACACATTTTTAGCAGTTAAGAAGGGCAAGAATGTGTGATAATGTTGTTATTGCTGTCCATGTTTCCTGTCCTGATGACTACATCACCGTCCAATTTGTGTGGGTCTCACAGATACAGAAAATTAGAGAAAATCTTCCCAATAAGGTAGCAGACAGAAATGTAAAAAAATCATGACAGACATTTTAACTCTTCCACAAAATGGCTGGAGTTAGACTTTAAACACTCATGTGTTTGTTTATGCTGGTTGGAAGAGCCTCAGGGCCAATCATCCATCCATACAAAATAGTCACTGTCCGAGACGCAAACCGAGCTATGTGCAGGTACCTATATTATTGCTTTGGACTGAGCCTAGCTGATTTGTGAAGAGTAGGGAGTACCACGGGTATTAAACACTACCCCACGCTGAGAAGGATTGCACTAGTGAACACATACACTAGTCAGTCACTGTATATGGAAATTTGATGTGGAGCGCAAAGAAAGGAAGGGGGCAACACTAGAAAGGAAGGGGGGGGGGAAGATATGTATTTCCCTATGGTACCACTTTAATACATTTATTGTTTTTTAGAAATTCGGACAGTGACAAGTTTTGTGTGTTATGTCTTGGTCTCTTTTTTAGCAAATGTGAGAACAGATGGCTCACATCCCACACAATTGCAATGCAATTCAGTGCAAAATGAAGACCGTTTTTGACAGTGATACAGAAAGACATCTGTTTGTTGTTCTGTCAAATATTGTCTTGTTTTTCTGCATTCATACAATGAACAAAAAAAGATATCCACAGAACAAGGACATGGATCAAGTGCTATACTAAAATAAAGCATTTTGTTTTTTGACAAATTACTTAAATAATTACTGAATATGGTATTATCCGATATTAATGGTAGCTTTTTTTTTTTTTTTCTCGAAAAATAATGCGGGGCAATAGGATATTTGCTTCACGCCAAGAGCCCCAAATCCTGGGGCGCTCTGATATTCAAATGTTATTACTTCTCGGCAGTGTTGAAGGCTGATTTTTTTCCCTTTTGGTAAGTACTATTTGCCAGTAAGCTGCCCATCATAGTGATGAATTAATAGGAAAGTTCAGGAAGCAAAATGAGCGTGGGATGGGAGCTCTTGGAGTGTTAGAAAAGGCGGTGGAAGCTTAGTGCAATTACTGCCTTCATTTAAAAGCTAGTTATTGTATTAGCTTTTCAGATGTGCCAAATGTTTGCCAAACATTAAACACCAGATTTACATAATTTCTATAGTTAGTGCATTAGTTCTTGTTATCATCTTTGAATATCCAACTGAAGTTTGTCATGTATGAGCTTTCTTCTGGTATTTCATTTTGTTACACAACAAAAAAGCACAAAATGTGAAATCTGAAGTCTTTTCTCCATTTATTTGAAAATCCTTTCCCAAAATCTGATAGTCCTACACCTAGCACTGAATCCTAGACCTAACACTAATCTGGTGTTAGGGAACAAAGAAACCAGACTGAAACTTAAAGTGCAGGTTTAAAATATAAAATAATGAACAATAAACATAAATGGCAAAAAAAACTATGGAGAGAGTCCAGGATGTAGTTAGTGCCAGGGATCAGATGCCAAAACGGGTAGTCAGCCAAACCAGGTCAGGGAGTATGGAGAACAGGATGAACGGAAACAAAGCCAGAGTCAGCAACCAGGAGATCAGTCAGCCAGAGCCAGGATCATACATGGAAATCAGGAACAATAGCAGCACACTTGGTTGATCCGAACAAACGCAAGGTTGGAGACTGAATGGACAAAGTGGAGGTTAAATAGTGGCCTGGTGCCTGCATCATCACTCTGAGACAGGAATTTGCCAGGGGTATAGCCAGAAGTCGCAGGAAAATGATGTAAACAGGTTTGGTCTTAAGGGGGCACCAATGAGGAACCACAGTGTCACACATGGTGACAAGCCATATGCAGCTGACTGGAGAGGAAGGGTAAGAAACCCTGACATCTGGCCATACACTGTACAAATTTCAGCTAGTTCTTGATGAATTGGCCGAAATTTGCTCAGTGGATGGTCTTGTCAGCAGCCTTCCGTCAGGCATCCTTCAATCAGAAAATCAAAGGAGCCGGTCGTAACATTTGTGAGCGAAGAGCCAATCAGTTGCCTTCACTGTTCGCCCAACAGGTGATTCATCCACCAATGCTGTTTAGAGTGGTTTAGAGTGGATGGAGGAATCTATTTTTTTTTGTCCAGCCTGCAGGTTGAATAAAAAAAAGTTTAACAGTGTATGGCCAGTTTAACATATCCCGGGCTGTCCCTAGACTATTTTCCGCCTGGGGCCAGGAGGGTGCTGCCGGTGCATGTTACAGGGGATATAGGGCGGTGTGCCATTGATGCACATTATAGAGGGTTGCTAGTGGTGCATGTTATGGGGGATTTGGAGGGAGGGGGGCTTTATCCGGCGTCCACTCAGCTCACTGACGTAACTGGTTGCCAGAAGCTGAACGGGACGCCGGACAGAGCACAGCTGATCTGGGGGCCTTAAGTATCATGGAGCAGCATCCATTGTAAGTGATTCAATCAGCATTTTTAAGCGTAGCTCAAAACATTTTGACTTTAATATCCCTTTAATATTTACTTATCATTAACGATCAATGATTATGTGAAAAGTGTAGTATCCTATAGTAACTAGAAGACATCATCTGCAGCTCTCACAATAGGAGTACTTTGTATTGCCTCAATAAATAAGCAGATGACTTTTAAATTCCACCCATTTATTTACTAAATCGATAGAGCAATGCAAGGCAGTTAACAGCGAGCATTCAGCGAAAGAAAAAAAAAATCTGTTATGGCTCACAAATTACTTCTTGTGCCTGCTATTGGGCACAGTGACAGTGTAGACACTCAGTTACAAGTGGTGTTATTTGGAGAACAACTTTTTTTAGCTGGGTATCAATAGAAAACAGCAGCAGCAGCTCTGAGGCAAGGTTGAAGGAAGGCAAAACACAATAAGTGCCTGAGTTCCCAGATCCCAGTCTCCATATTCACGCTTCTATTCCCATGTGTTGTTTTCTAAATATAGATGCAGCTCTCTAATTGACAGGAGTTCATGCTGTGTACACCAAACTCCTAATCTCCATTTCACCAATTACATATAAGGTAGAGAAAGGCAGCCAATCAGAAGCAGGACAATGTACAGTGTGCTGCGTGAATAAGGTTTGTGATCCTTCAACCTATATTATTTATCTTCCTGTTATCTCATTTTGCAGGAGGCTATGTCCATTGTGAAAAAGAGATGAATACCACTGCAAATAGTATGCTATGGTGTTTACAGTGTGTAATGTTCGTGCCATCTCCCGGGCCAGCAGCACGGTCCGACGCTTTTCTGCGCATGCGCGCCACGGAACTCGAGCGTCCCTGTCTAGGAGAGACGGCAGCAGGATCGCCGCGTCACAGGGCTCCTCCTCCCTTCACACGAGCCGCAGGCTTAAAGCCGCGGTTCACTAATTGGTCGGCGTCCTACTAACGTTTGTGATAGTAATCGCAAAATTACTATCTCATTGATTATACCGATACCATTGCAAGATTACTATCTCATTGATTATACTGATACCATTGCAAGATTACTATCTCAATGAATTGTGCTCATACCATATGCGAGACTGCTATCTCAGTTATTGTGCTGATACCATAGTCAAGATATTGTCTCATTGATTGTGGTTTCACTGACATTTATTGCTGCTTAGTTGCCTAGGCCACTGCCACGTGGTGATAGCGCATATCCCCACAGTGACCATTTACGCAAACGGGGTATGATGTGAAGCAGCACTCTCGCCGCCTTACCCCATTCAGGGCAAAAGAGACTTGCTGCATACTGACCCTAATCCATCCTCCGCTGTTGCGATCCATAGGTACACACGCCCCGAGGTGGGACGTTACACAGTGTCACTGTTAATACTGATTTCAGGGATATAATCAATTGCTAGCACAGGGGTAGGCAACCTCGGCTGTTGCGGAACTACAAGTCCCATAAGGCATTGCAAGACTCTGACAGCCACAGACATGACACCCTGAGGCAGAGGCATGATAGGACTGTCAGCCAGGTTGCCTACCCCTGTGCTTGCATATAATAAATTTTAAATTGAATGATTATCAACAGGACATAATAAAAAAGCCCCGTTCACACTAAGGCGTTTTGTTGCTCAAAGCTACCAATAGCTCAACACAAGGAATCCAATTGTTTTCTATGGCTCCTGTTCACACCTGAGCATTCTGTTGCTTGTAGCAAAACACCTGTAGCTTAAAATATTACATGTGCATCTTTTGAGGCAGATTTGAGCATTTTTGTCCACATAGACGTTAAAGGAAAATACACAAATACAAGTGTTTTTGAACATTTTTGGACATTTTGTGTGCATTTTTGCTGGATTGGGCCAAATAGAAAAATTTCTAAAGCTGAATGTCTGCAAAACTCTTCAAAAAGGCATGAAAAAATGGTCAAACAATTTTAAAAACGCCTGAAAAACACATGAGAACACCAACACGTAGGTGTGAATGTGTATTTTCTCTAAACTAAGCTGGCCATACATCTGGAGTGGATGGAGCTCCCATAGCTCTCAACAGTCCCTAAATTGGAGGCACTGTCCCACTTTTGCCACCAAACCCCCCTGTCCCTCTTTCTTCCTCAGTTGTCCCTCTTTTTGGTCTGATGTGTAGAAAAGTATTGTACTGCTTTAAAGGCAACATAATGGAACAGTAGTAATGAAAAAAAGCAATTTTGGATGAAACCAATATTTTTTTGTGTGTTAAACCTTATGGTCCACAGTATTGGAGGAGTGACATGGGTATTTTCTTTGCCTACATACTTTGTGCTATAACATGTCCCTCTTTTCCATCTCAGAAAGTTGGGAGGTATGGAATCTTCCATGCAGGTCTATTTTATTCAGCAGCTGCTGCTCTAATGGCTGCTGAATACCTGAACGGGCACATCTGATTGGATACGGGAGCTGTTTGGATGAGTTTGTCAGAATGGCTCTTTCTACAAAAGTCCACTTAAAATTCAACTAATGTCGAGCAGAGGGATTTCCACAGGGCCACCCACCGCTCTAATGTCCTTGATTCAGCAGGAATATAGCTACATTCGTACCATGTATGGCCAGCTTAAGTAAAAAAATAAGCATGGGCATTTGTGTTGAAAACAACTGCTGTCTGGATTCTTTTCTCATTATTGCCTCTATATGCCACAGATGCCAGTGTGGCCAGCATACATGACACATCATAAAAATAAGGATAATACTCTAATGGGAACGAACCAGTGTAATGACTTGAGGTTCTTTAAAAAGACGTATCTGGCCAAATCTGTAAAATTTGGGGTGTGTGCACTCACACACCCCAAGGCATCAGAATAGAGTATATGGCCATCAAAAGGTATTCTACAGTGAGGGGTATACTGCTCATGTAAAATGTATCTGCGATTTTTGCAATGATAGAAACTGTATCCTTAACAGGACTTCCCTTTCTTCTTAATTAATCATTAAGTCATTTAAAGGAAAGTTAAGTCACCCCTCAGTACTGTGAGTCACTGTTCAGATGAGGTTTTCTGACTTAACTCCGATCTTCTTGATCTGCATACTTGCTCTGGGTCCAGAACACATAAAGTATTGAAGCCGATGGGTCAGCATAAAAAGCAGGCAGCTAGAATTCAGAGACAGGCCATCAATGACAGACCCTGTATTTCTCTCATGACAGGTTTACTTGAAGGCAGAGGGTAAGCGTGAAAGGCAGTTATGGCGGCATACATGTTTCTCTCAGCATGGGTTACCTTCAAACTAATATCTAACCAATATTGTCTACCTCCAACCCCAATATGTTCTAAAACTGCCTCCCTGCTCCTCCTCTAGCTTGAGCCCATCTTTTGCATACTAGATGTATCTTGATATCAGCGTACAGCACTCCAACACGAATAGACAGGGTATGTGCTGATGCTTCTTTATTGTCTATTTAGCAAACTGCTGTATTCCAGCACAAGGTTTGCTGTTGCTGCAATGGAGGTTGAAGATCTGGCAGGGGTGTGTGAGTCACAATATCTAGCCATCTACAGCTTGAATTTTGACCTGCATCGGCTAAAATTCCAACTTTGCAAGGCCTTGTCAGCACCACCCAGCTCAATAAAAGTTGATTTAAAATACAACCCAGTCCCGTGGAAAATTTTTGGCCAAACAAGGACTGCAGGTGCTGTTTGGTTATTCAGACAACCACAGGAGTTGCGGCTGTCTGAATACAATAGCTAGTAGGGAAGATTAGGGAAGATTCCTCCATTCATGCTGTTCGCTGTGGATGAGGGAATCAAGTTGTTTTGCTCATTATTTTGGGCAAAACAAGAGAAATCTGCACGTGTATGGCTAGCCAAATCTGGTTTCACAGATTTACAAATCCCTTGCTAGAGAGCCCAGTGATGAGGCTGGACTTGGTATGAACCCAGTTCTCCTGAGTTTGCCCAAGCCTGCTCAAAACTGTAGCTGCCACTCCCCCTTCCTGGCCAAATCAGTGGCTGCAGTTGCGACATGGGCATACCTGCACCCTTTGTGATGTATAGCTGTGGGGTGGGGATTGTGCCTCCCTGCAACTGATTGGGCCAAGAGGAGAGGGTAGCAGGCACAGTTTTGAGTGGACTTGGAAAAACTCAGAAGAACTGGGTTTGCATGAAGTCCAGGCTTATCACTGATAAGGCGTATACATATAGTTCCAATATATATGTATTTTAACTCCACATTTAGCCGTTTCCCTGGAGTTCAGTCTTGAAGTGGCCACACACGTTTGAGGGCAATCAGAAACACAGACACAACCTGATTGTCATCAGTCTGAATGGTCAAGTGGAGGTTCATATTAACGCACATACACATCCAGCACAGGACTAGGTTTACTAACTAACTGTCGACTGGTGTTGTCGACGGACACAGGCATGAGATCCTTGTCTGGTCCAGCCAAAAACAACCATACCTGGTGAACTGTTAGTTAATGTCCATACACAGCTTTAGTCTATTGATAAAATGTGAACCACAACTGTTTATGAAGGAGAAACAGGAGATGACGCCCTTTTATTTCACTAAACTGTAGGATGTGCAGCATGGCTGAACGTGAATATGAAAAGTATTTTAAGAGGGCCATTATTTACTTTAATAAAAAAAAAAAAAAGATTGCTTTGTGCAAAAGTACAAAAAGCCCATTAAATGCAACAATAACTTATTTGCAGGATGAACAAAAAGCAGTATTGCTATTTTATTTGCATATATATATACAAACTGCCCTTTTATGAAAAATGAGTTGAATGGATTCTTAGATCAGTGTTTTTCAACCACTGTGCCGCGGCACACTAGTGTGCCGTGAGATATTTTCTGGTGTGCCGTCAATAAATCGTTAATTTCTTTGATCGATCAAAATTATTTTGAAGATCGATGTTCTTCTGAGAATTGAAATTGCTTAGAGCATTCACTATAATGAAAATTGTTTTCTGCAGAAAGAAAATGTATAGTCAAATTGCAGCTGCATCAGTGAACCAGCAACACTTCCAATGAAAATATAACTAGTCTGGAATGGAAAATCAGCATGTTATTATTCTGTTATGCAGCTCTGAACGGCAATGAAATTAGAGGTTACAAGTCATATCCTTAATTGTGTTCAGATATACTATGCTACAGTAACTTTAGCACAATAATTAATATACTTTAATTAAGTACTGTACACTTAAAGTAAGCCTGTTATAAAGAAAATATGATCAAGTAAATACAGGCAGCTACTGTAAAAGGGAGCACCGAAGTGTGCCTGCACTTAATTCTGTTCTATCTGCCCCAGAATCTACTAAATTCTGCTTTACTAGAATGCCCCAGTCACGTACCTTGGGTGAGTCTGAGTTGACAAGGGCGGCCTCTCAAACAGCTCCGGTCCCGGAGCACCTGGATTGTGTACAGGGGTGACGGGCACAGAGGGGCAAGGGTGCCAGAGGCTGGTTAGCCTGTTGCATCTGCGAGATGAGATGAAGTGCGTAGATCCGGGCAGGAAGCAGGATATGGATGCACTGAAGTGGATCAAGAAGGCTCTAGATCAGATGAGCTGAGGATGCTGGAAGCAGAACACAAGGCAGAAGGATCGTCAAACAGGCCGAGGTCATCAACGAGCTAGCAACGTAGTACAAGGGGTGAGGCAGAATTAAGGTCAAAAACAAGTCGGGGTCTTCAGGGAGCAAGCAACAACAGAGGGTAGTCCAAGCCGGGTCAGTAACGGGTAATCAGGATACAGAAAATACAGGAACACAGAACACAGAAAGCTGACGATCTGACAGCATAGGAGGATAGCTGAACACAGCCTTTATAGCCTAGTTGGCTCCAATTGTTCAAATGAC
Source organism: Nanorana parkeri (assembly GCF_000935625.1). Classification (NCBI taxonomy): domain Eukaryota; kingdom Metazoa; phylum Chordata; class Amphibia; order Anura; family Dicroglossidae; genus Nanorana; species Nanorana parkeri. The sequence goes on from NW_017306333.1 coordinate 1,881,854, forward strand.
ACGTCGGCGCGTGCCTGTGTGCACGTGCACACGTACGCGCGCACTTCCACGCAAAGACGCTGCTCCTATTACGGCTCTATGGTCCGCAACTGGTGCATGCGCAGACGGCGACACTCGAACTCTGGCTCTGGCTTTCTGACAGCCCCCCATGGCGATGGGGGAGTATTTATAGGTCAGTAAAGGACCCAAGAACACTATATTATGGGGTTTAGAGGCATTTCAGAGTTCTATCAGAATTCAGTATTGACCCAAGGTTATTCCGCAAATGCACCCTCTGTGACCCATTAACCACAGTAGGAGCCCATAGCAGAAAAACCACCACTATCCTTGTATATCAGAAACTGAAAACAGTATGGGGTCTACTTAACACTTTGCAATGCTTTACTGAATGCAGTTACAAGTGTAGAAGCATATTAATACCCTGACATGGTATCTATAAGTCTTACCAAGATGTGTCTGACAATCTGACAACTGGATTTTGCCATAGAGCATCAGAATACTATTATCTAAATACACAAAACCTTTAAGTGCTAAAGTGACTACAAAACATGTACAAACTTAACATTTTATAGATCTACAGTGTGTGTATATATATATCAATCAATAAAATATCAACAATCAGTGTATCTATTCTTCTTTCCAATATATCTCTTGTATAACCAGTGGCTTAACCAGAGTAACGGGCACGCGGGGCAGAACAAAAGTTTGCGCGCCCCCAGGTGATATGTGGGGGTGTAGAGGTAAAATGAGACCATGCTGGGACATATCGTAATTGAACTACAAGTCCTAGCATACCCTCATTGTCCATCTACACCCGCCCCAAAATATTACCCAGGAACTACAAGTTCCAACATGCCCTCATTGTCCCTGTACGCCCCCAAATATCACCCAGAGAATAGTAACAAGCTGATTGGCAGGCTGCCTATTGGTTATCATGGCAAGTGAGCCATGATATTTTTTACTTTTGAATCACCTTTTAAATTTTTTAATTTAATAATTTTTTCATTTAACTTGATCACTATGACACAGGAGCTAACAAGCCCCTGTGTGATAGCATTTGGAGGTGGAAGGCAGCTACTGTAAAAGGGAGCACCGAAGTGTGCCTGCACTTAATTCTGTTCTATCTGCCCCAGAATCTACTAAATTCTGCTTTACTAGCATGCCCCAGTCACGTACCTTGGGTGAGTCTGAGTTGACAAGGGCGGCCTCTCAAACAGCTCCGGTCCCGGAGCACCTGGATTGTGTACAGGGGTGACGGGCACAGAGGGGCAAGGGTGCCAGAGGCTGGTTAGCCTGTTGCATCTGCGAGATGAGATGAAGTGCGTAGATCCGGGCAGGAAGCAGGATATGGATGCACTGAAGTGGATCAAGAAGGCTCTAGATCAGATGAGCTGAGGATGCTGGAAGCAGAACACAAGGCAGAAGGATCGTCAAACAGGCCGAGGTCATCAACGAGCTAGCAACGTAGTACAAGGGGTGAGGCAGAATTAAGGTCAAAAACAAGTCGGGGTCTTCAGGGAGCAAGCAACAACAGAGGGTAGTCCAAGCCGGGTCAGTAACGGGTAATCAGGATACAGAAAATACAGGAACACAGAACACAGAAAGCTGACGATCTGACAGCATAGGAGGATAGCTGAACACAGCCTTTATAGCCTAGTTGGCTCCAATTGTTCAAATGACACGTCGGCGCGTGCCTGTGTGCACGTGCACACGTACGCGCGCACTTCCACGCAAAGACGCTGCTCCTATTACGGCTCTATGGTCCGCAACTGGTGCATGCGCAGACGGCGACACTCGAACTCTGGCTCTGGCTTTCTGACAGCCCCCCATGGCGATGGGGGAGTATTTATAGGTCAGTAAAGGACCCAAGAACACTATATTATGGGGTTTAGAGGCATTTCAGAGTTCTATCAGAATTCAGTATTGACCCAAGGTTATTCCGCAAATGCACCCTCTGTGACCCATTAACCACAGTAGGAGCCCATAGCAGAAAAACCACCACTATCCTTGTATATCAGAAACTGAAAACAGTATGGGGTCTACTTAACACTTTGCAATGCTTTACTGAATGCAGTTACAAGTGTAGAAGCATATTAATACCCTGACATGGTATCTATAAGTCTTACCAAGATGTGTCTGACAATCTGACAACTGGATTTTGCCATAGAGCATCAGAATACTATTATCTAAATACACAAAACCTTTAAGTGCTAAAGTGACTACAAAACATGTACAAACTTAACATTTTATAGATCTACAGTGTGTGTATATATATATCAATCAATAAAATATCAACAATCAGTGTATCTATTCTTCTTTCCAATATATCTCTTGTATAACCAGTGGCTTAACCAGAGTAACGGGCACGCGGGGCAGAACAAAAGTTTGCGCGCCCCCAGGTGATATGTGGGGGTGTAGAGGTAAAATGAGACCATGCTGGGACATATCGTAATTGAACTACAAGTCCTAGCATACCCTCATTGTCCATCTACACCCGCCCCAAAATATTACCCAGGAACTACAAGTTCCAACATGCCCTCATTGTCCCTGTACGCCCCCAAATATCACCCAGAGAATAGTAACAAGCTGATTGGCAGGCTGCCTATTGGTTATCATGGCAAGTGAGCCATGATATTTTTTACTTTTGAATCACCTTTTAAATTTTTTAATTTAATAATTTTTTCATTTAACTTGATCACTATGACACAGGAGCTAACAAGCCCCTGTGTGATAGCATTTGGAGGTGGCAGGTTCTCTTTATTGAACCTGTCACCTCTAAGACAGAAGTTCTAGCACAGCACTGTGCTGGAACTCTGGTGACAGGTGAGAGGGGAAGACTGCACTCTCCTCTCACTGTTTACACCGAGCGGCAGGGTTACCAGGGATCCCAACCTGAAAAAAGCAATTTCAGGGAGGTGCCCTTCTCATTTCAGGGAGATGCCCTCTGCCCCCCCCCCACCCATCCGCTGGGGGGAAGGGAGAAAAGCCAATAGGAATCTATCTATGCATTCCTATGCTGGGTTTTTTTTTTTTTCTGACTGCCGGTGGCTCCCGATGTCAGAAAAAAACAAAAACAAAACACAGATGTGTATAACACCACTGTGATCCCTCCGCATTTCCATACTCACCAGGTCAAAGGTATGGTCAAAAAGTGCTTCAGTAGTAGTTAATACATCAGAAGGTTACCACAGGTAGTAGAACCAAATCACCCTGGAAACTTCTTTGAAGTGTAAGAACCCAGTCCTCTCCACCTCTTTTCCAAGTCCACAATATTCCAGCATACAAACACAGAGAAGACTCATCGGGTAAAAACATTTAGTAAAAAAAGACAAATAAAATGAAATGCATTTACATCATACTACATGCACAATAACATCACAGAAACTGGTTTCCAAGTAGATAGTCCCAGGGTAGTGCAGCTTCACTAGATGTGTTTTGTCTATTAAGACTTTATCAAGAGTGGTTTACCACTCAGTGGTGTTATACAAGAGATATATTAGAAAGAAGAATAGATACAGTGATTGTAACACTGATTGTAGACAGACTGTATGCAATTTTTTTTATTGGTGTATTGGAGATATATACCCATATACGCTTATGTATATGTATGAATATATATACACACTATATTGCCAAAAGTATTGGGACACCCCTCCAAATCATTGGATTCAGGTCTTCTGCGACATTTCATTGCTACTTCATATTCCGCGGTCACCTGTTAGTGGTATTATAACAAAGTGGAAGCAACTGGGAACAACAGCAACTCAGCCATGAAGTGGTAGGCCACGTAAAATGACAGAGCGGGATCAGTGCATGCTGAAGCGCACAGTACGCAGAAGTCGCCAACTGTCTGCAGAGTCAATAGCTACAGACCTCCAAACTTCATGTGGCCTTCAGATTGGCACAAAAAAAGTGTGTAGAGAGCTTCATGGAATGGGTTTCCATGGCCGAGCAGCTGTATCCAAGCCTTACATCACCATGTGCAATGCAAAGCGTCGGATGCAGTGGTGTAAACAACGCCGCCACAGAGAAGTGAAGACATGCTCTCTAGAGCGACAAATCACGCTTCTCTGTCTGGCAATCCGATGGACATATCCAGGGCTGGACTGGGACAAAAAATAGGCCCGGGCATTTTAGAATGAGCAGCACAATCACATGACCTCCGACAGGCCCCAACCTGTCACAATCTGGGGCGGGGCCAAACATAGCACAATCGATGGTTGGGCCCCTAAGGCGGCTGCCTAATTACAGGGGACTCTGTGTCCCCCTTAGTCTGGTCCATGTGTCCCCTCATTCTGACCCTTGTGTCCCCCCCTTAGTCTGGTCCATGTGTCCCCTAATTTTGTCTGCTGTGTCCCCCCTCAGTCTTGTCCATGTGTCTCCTCATTCTGGTCCCTGTGTTACCCTAGCGTGTCCTCCTCATTTTGAACCATGAATTCCTCCGGTGTCTCACCTGTGTATCCCCCCTCCGTGCCTGGTAGTGCTTCCCCGTCCCCTCCTCCTTTTAGCTCACTTACTACTAGAGTTCGGTGTTCTGTGATTTCTCTCCAGCACAGCGCGGTGTCCCGCACAGTCCTTCTGGCTCGGTCCGGATTCTGGTCTGATCAGGGGTAGATCCAGAGTTTAGTCTCAGGAGGGGCATTTCCAGAAAATATAATGTTGCTTACAGAACTGCCAAGAGGCTGTGCAGGGTCTCAGGGTGCCTGTGCTGGGTGTCAGGAGCGATGTGCGGGGTCTAAGAAGGCTGTGGGGGGTCTCGCAGGTGGGTGCGGACGGCGTGGTTCCCCAAACAGGAGAATGAGATGTGCGGCCGATGCTGTAAATAGGCACTGCATGGTTCACAGCAAAGCTGCCGAGGTCCCCAGCAACCTCATACAGCTGCTTCAGTCTAAAAATGTAAAATGCTGGTTTCAGCGCTTAGTATCAGGGATTTTCTTTCTTTTAAATTAAATAGTTTTTATTCATTTTTTGCACAGTAGAAAAACAAAAGGCATAGACAGAAACAAAAACAACAAGAAAAAAAAAGGAAAGGAAGTATCCATATCCATAGGGAGCTCAAAATGTAATTCGACAAGAACATGTTGCCCACCAATTAAAGAACACAGTAAACATCAATTATTGTGGAAGCCTCGTGGACCCACTACAGGAACATCAGAACATACCCATATATCCGTCCCTCCCACTTGTACACAATGGTCTTACAGGTTTGGCAAGGTAATGGGGTGCAGACATCAAGGGTCGCTAGAAAAGACACATAAACTCCATCTACGCAGAGATGTCCTGCCCCCGATATGTCAACCAGTTATCCCACAGGGAGTGAAATCGTATCAGGGTGCCCCGTTGTTGAAAGGTGATGCGCTCATAAGCAATGACCCTATCTAGTTCCGCATGCCACATCTTTAGTGTAGGTGGTGAAGAGGATATCCATTTATGGACTGCTAGCCTGGTTGCCGTGAATAGTGCACGTTTAAGGGCCAGGACTGTGTGGTTAGTGAGGTCCGTATCTTCAATAATGCCAAGTAAGCACACCAATGGTGTGTTAGATAGAGAGGATGCAAACACATGATTGAGAGTGTTTATGACCTTATCCCAATACCGGACCAGTTTTGGACATCTCCATAGTAGGTGTATTAAGGAGCCACATCTGAAGCCGCATTTGGGACAACTGGAGTCAGCCCTCAGTCCTATGCGGAACAAAAATTCAGGGGTGCGATACGTTCTGTGAACAATGAACAGTTGAGTCAGCCTATGTGTAGGAGATAGTGAGACCTGTGTAACTCCCTGTAGGACATCCTCCCAAGTGTCATCCGACATGGGACCCACGTCACCCTCCCAACCCACCCTGCACCGGAGAGGGAGAAGAGTGGGCGACTTAAGTAGCAAGTGAGCATACAGGAAGGAGATAATCCCTTTGGTGCCAGTGGCCAATAGTACCGTATCAAGTATCGGGGTGGGCGAGATCACTGGAGGACCCCCTGGAAACTGGGATCTTAGAGCGTGTACCATCTGGAGGAACTGGAAATGCCATCTGTCTGGGAGGCCATGCGTATCCATTAAGTGCCGAAAGTCGCACAGTGTACCCTCCCGGTATAGCTGGGACACTGCTATCACCCCCTTTGTAGACCAGTCCACGGTGCCCCGGAGTGGGAGAAGCTCCGGGAGGCGACCATTCCGCCAAAGCGGAGTATATAAAGTGAGGGTAGAGATACCCATCACCGTTTTGGCCGCATCCCAGACCTGCCCCATCAACCGCACAGTAGGAAGGGTTGAATGGGCCTTAACGTATAAGTCACTATCCAGGTAATGTAGGGGGCTCAGTCCTTGGAACAGGTATAATAGCATATGAAATGATTGGGATCGATGGCCCTCAACCGCCCAGGCTGTAAAGTGTTGTAGTTGCGCAGCCAGGAAGAAGACCCACGGGTTGGGGAGAGCCAGCCCTCCCGCAGCCTTAGGCCGCTGAAGGACATCCAACCACAATCTTGGAGGCTTCATCCTCCAAACCAGTTCCCTAAAAATACAGTCAATTAAGCGTAAGGTCTTTTTAGGAATCCAAAGGGGTGAATTATGGAGGATATAGAGTAGCTGAGGCAGAGGCATCGAGATCATTTTAATTAAATTGCCCCCCCCAGCCGCTGACAACAGTAACTTGGCCCACGAATTCCATTGAGATTTAAATCTGGTCAAAAGGGAATGTAGGTTCAAAGCAAGGTAGTCACCAGGGGAGGCGGTCAGTTGGATACCAAGGTAAGTGATAGTGGTCTTCACTTGTATGTGCGCCGCAGTCGTAGCCAGAGGGACGCGTAATGCATCCAAAGGGAGGAGGTTGGACTTGTCCCAATTAACAACCAGACCAGAGTACTTGGCAAATTCCAACAACAGAGACATGACATTAGACAAAGATGCCTCCGTGTCCGCTAAAAACAACAATGTGTCATCCACATAGAGGACAATTTTTTCCTCTTGTAGACCCCTCCTAAAGCCTATCACATCCGCAGAGTGCCTGACCAGTGCAGCAAGAGGTTCAATGGCTAGGGCAAACAACAAGGGCGACAGCGGGCATCCCTGCCTGGTGCCCCTCTGCAAAGCAAAGGCAGAAGACAGGGAGTCGTTGATCTTAACTCTCGCAGAGGGGAAATAATGCCAAGTAAGCACACCAATGGTGTGTTAGATAGAGAGGATGCAAACACATGATTGAGAGTGTTTATGACCTTATCCCAATACCGGACCAGTTTTGGACATCTCCATAGTAGGTGTATTAAGGAGCCACATCTGAAGCCGCATTTGGGACAACTGGAGTCAGCCCTCAGTCCTATGCGGAACAAAAATTCAGGGGTGCGATACGTTCTGTGAACAATGAACAGTTGAGTCAGCCTATGTGTAGGAGATAGTGAGACCTGTGTAACTCCCTGTAGGACATCCTCCCAAGTGTCATCCGACATGGGACCCACGTCACCCTCCCAACCCACCCTGCACCGGAGAGGGAGAAGAGTGGGCGACTTAAGTAGCAAGTGAGCATACAGGAAGGAGATAATCCCTTTGGTGCCAGTGGCCAATAGTACCGTATCAAGTATCGGGGTGGGCGAGATCACTGGAGGACCCCCTGGAAACTGGGATCTTAGAGCGTGTACCATCTGGAGGAACTGGAAATGCCATCTGTCTGGGAGGCCATGCGTATCCATTAAGTGCCGAACGTCGCACAGTGTACCCTCCCGGTATAGCTGGGACACTGCTATCACCCCCTTTGTAGACCAGTCCACGGTGCCCCGGAGTGGGAGAAGCTCCGGGAGGCGACCATTCCGCCAAAGCGGAGTATATAAAGTGAGGGTAGAGATACCCATCACCGTTTTGGCCGCATCCCAGACCTGCCCCATCAACCGCACAGTAGGAAGGGCTGAATGGGCCTTAACGTATAGGTCACTATCCAGGTAATGTAGGGGGCTCAGTCCTTGGAACAGGTATAATAGCATATGAAATGATTGGGATCGATGGCCCTCAACCGCCCAGGCTGTAAAGTGTTGTAGTTGCGCAGCCAGGAAGAAGACCCACGGGTTGGGGAGAGCCAGCCCTCCCGCAGCCTTAGGCCGCTGAAGGACATCCAACCACAATCTTGGAGGCTTCATCCTCCAAACCAGTTCCCTAAAAATACAGTCAATTAAGCGTAAGGTCTTTTTAGGAATCCAAAGGGGTGAATTATGGAGGATATAGAGTAGCTGAGGCATCCAGATCATTTTAATTAAATTGACCCTGCCAGCCACTGACAACAGTAACTTGGCCCACGAATTCCATTGAGATTTAAATCTGGTCAAAAGGGAATGTAGGTTCAAAGCAAGGTAGTCACCAGGGGAGGCGGTCAGTTGGATACCAAGGTAAGTGATAGTGGTCTTCACTTGTATGTGCGCCGCAGTCGTAGCCAGAGGGACGCGTAATGCATCCAAAGGGAGGAGGTTGGACTTGTCCCAATTAACAACCAGACCAGAGTACTTGGCAAATTCCAACAACAGAGACATGACATTAGACAAAGATGCCTCCGTGTCCGCTAAAAACAACAGAGTGTCATCCGCATGGAGGACAATTTTTTCCTCATGTGGACCCCTCCTAAAGCCTATTACATCCGCAGAGCGCCTGACCAGTGCAGCAAGAGGTTCAATGGCTAAAGGGAGCCTATCGATACTTGGGTTCCAGACACCGTTAAAGTCACCCACCACGAGGACCGGAATCGGCAGTTTATCCGCCAGGAAGCGGGCCAGGTCCTTGAGCACAGCATTGGAGAATGGCGGCGGGATATATATGGCGGCGATACACAGGTTAGCTCTAATATCTGACAGTGAAGAAATACATATCGACCTGCTTCGTCTACTTTAATCTGCGTGCAGGAGAACGGCAAATTTTTATGAATTAGAATTGAGACTCCTCTGGAATAGGACGAGTAGCAAGAATGATATGTGTTTTGACAGAAGCATCTGCTCAGGGCACCCGTGGTGTCCCTGGTCAGATGCGTCTCCTGCAGGCAAATAACAGAGGGGTTAACCTGCAAAATACAATCAAAGACAGATCGCCGCTTCGCTGCATCCCCCAAACCCCTCGCATTCCAGGGGACAAGTGTCACTAGGTGATCAGACATAGGCAATGCAGAGCATCTGGCAACAGGTAGGAACTAACAATAGGAGGGCATACCCAGGCCAGTCCACAGAGGCAACTAGTGAGCATGGCTAGGCACATCAGATCCCGTCGAAAGAACATCCAAGGCATATGGAGCAACAACAAAAAAGGAAAGAAAAAAAAAAAGGCAAAAGTCCAGGAGCAGAGTTGTAATTAGATATAGCGTAAGCACAAAGCAAAACCCCATTTTGGGAACGTCCACTCAGGGAAACCTTCGGGGGAAGATGGCAACAGGCCGTGACATCGTATGAATCCCATAACAGAACCAAAACATCATAGGGATGTTTCAACTCGGCCGAGTCAACAGCATAGAGGTGGAGAGGTCATCTCCCACGCACGGCTAGATATGGTGGGTTACCATACTGTGAGGTAGATAGAAAGGAACGGCTCCACTCCGTGTGGGTAGCCAGGCCCTCAGGTGGCCGATGGTGCCCGACGGCGGTCAAATTTATCCAGCCAGGATGAAGCTTGGGAGGGGTTATCAAAAAAGTGGGTTTCTCCATCAGCGATCACTCGGAGCCTCGCGGGATAGATCATGGAGTAAGACAGATGGAGGTGTTGGAGACGCTTCTTGACAGCCAGGAATTTCGCTCTGCGACGTTGCACCTCTTGGGAAAAGTCGGGGAATAACATGATCTTGGAGCCAGCCAGAGATATTTCACCCAGGTCACGTGCCTTCCGCAGGATGCGTTCTTTGTCCCGATAATTCAGAAGCCGAATCAACATTGGCCTAGGCGGGTTTCCAGGTGGTAAAGGGCGAGAGGGAACTCTGTGGGCTCGTTCCACAGCAAACAGTGGGGACAAATAGGTCTTCCCAAAGACTTCACATAGCCAGGATTCCATGTAATCAGTGGCATTTGTCCCCTCTGTGCGTTCCGGAATGCCAACCGCACGGATGTTATTGCGGCGCAGCCTGTTCTCCACATCGTCCATTTTCAGGGTGTGAGCAGAAATATCATGCAGTGCCATCTTGACATCAGAGAGCAATGGGGTCGTAGTGTCTTCCAGGCCACTCACCCTGCCTTCCAGGGCAGAAGTGCGGTCCCGCACCTTCTGCAGATCATGGCGCATGAAGGATATGTCAGCTCTCATCCCCTGCACCTGATCAGTGAGAGATGTCAGCGCTGCATAGCTGTACTGCCGAGAAGACATCTGAAATGGTGGGCTCATCCAGCTTAGCTTTAGCCTTAGACGCCTTAGTGCCCTTCATAGCTTTAGACATCTTACTCACAGTCACTGCGGTATCGTCTGGGTCCTCCGACTCAGAGGCAGAGAAGTGTGAGGAATCAGGCCCCATATCCTTCTTAGATACTTGTTCTGCAGAGTAGGGGAAGTCGGCGCGCCTCGGCCGGTGTGTCCGGATGGTGGGCGAAACGCTCCAGTCTCACCGCAGCATCCCTGCTTCTATCCCCCGTTTGCTTACTGGGGTAGGAGGCCGCCGCCATCTTGGATCGCCGATGTGAGGTCTCTGTTGTCCTTCTTCTTAGACATCCCTCGTGTCAAATTGCGGTTCCGCCGCCCACAAGAGCAGATCTCCGGGGACCCACAGCACTTAGTCAGTCCGCCAGAGGAGTGCACGGGACCAGGGTAAGCCCAGCAGGGTATTTACAGGATAAATGGTGAGAGAGCTCTCCGGGACACGTCCGATCACATGCGGCTGCTGGCCACGCCCCCAGTATCAGGGATTTTCATGGGTACGAGTACTCGTGAAAATGCCCAATTTTGGCATCGATACCGATACTAGTATTGGTGCAACCCTACTGTATAATGTATTGCTGGTGATATTCTGCATTGCTATAAAATCATTATACAGGAATGCAAAATACCACCAGCTATACAGGACTACAAATCCCAGCAATACATTTTACAGCAAACCAGCAATGCTGAATATCATCGCCAACTAAAGAGGACTTCAAATCCCAGCAATAAATTATACAACAATACAGAATAATATAAAGTTACATACTCTGTGTTGCTCCAGGTTTGCGGGCTGATGTCTCCAGGGTCTCAGGAGGACTGTGCGGGCTCTCAAGGCGGTCACTGCAGACAGTGCAAGCTCAGGTGGGCAATCACATGACCCCTGACAGGCCCCAACCAGTGCGGCCTCTGGAGGGCAGTGAGGCCTTTGGGGGGTCTGCTTCATCAGCTTCTCTGCAGCATCTGAAGCTGGAGAGTGACACGAGAATGCGGAAGTGATGTAATATACACCACTTCCGCATTCTGACAGCGGAGAGGGGACCGGAGGGAGCTCGTGTACCGTCCTCCCTCTGATCCCCTGTGACAGAGGCCATATGCTGGTCCCGGGCTCGCACTGGGCACAGCAGAGCCCGGGACCAGCTTGACAGCGGGAGGGGGGGAGCCGGGGAGGGCGCAATTCACGGGACCTCATACAAGCGATCCGCCGGCTCTATAGCCGGCGGATCGCTTGTATGTTAACAGGCATCGCTGCCTGTTTTCAAATAACGGGCATTTCCCGCTCGCGAGCGCCCAGCGGTGTGCGCGAGGGGGCGTGGCTGAGCGGACGTCTGAAGACGCCCCCTCTCAGATCTAGAGAGCTCCTGGCCGGCCGTTTTTTTACAACGGCTGGCCGGGAAGTGGTTAAAATCATTTTTTTAATTTTTTTATTTATTTTTTACTGTTGGGGGGGCTTTGGGAAATATTAGGGGTCCAAACAGACCCCTGACATTTCCCATATGTCCGATGGCCAGTCCGGCCCTGGACATATCTGGGTTTGGCGGTAGCCAGGAGAATGGTACTTGCCTGACTGCATTGTGCCAAGTGTAAAGTTTGGTGGAAGGGGGATTATGGTATGGGGTTGTTTTATTTTTATTATTATTATTATTAATATTATTATTTTTTTCTGTTTATAGACCATAGTTGAAAGTTTAAGTTTGCAAATGTTTTTGTAGTCACTTTTTGCACTTAATGGTTTAGTTAATTTAGAAAATAGTATTCATGGTTACATATTTAGTTTAGTTATAGAGCTGTGTATAATATTATATAACTTTCCTAAATCTTTTTTTTTAAACATCACACAGCTGCTAGATATTTATATTTACACTGTAGAACGGCTTCAGGAAGATTTACCTACTTCTGTATTTATTAGCATAAGAACAGAAGTCATCTGCAACCCTTTATTAGTTCAAGATTCATTCTGTGGCTTTAATGTTATCCTGAGTAATACAATTAGCATTTCTATTGAGGGTGTTACAGGTTTGCCATCTACTAACTATGTTCTCAATCTGCTCTATATATTTTCCATCAACACAAAATAGCAAAGTAATATGATTTATTGCTACTATACTTTGAATAGACTTGAAAAATAAATACATAAAGAATGTTTTGCAGCTATTTCATTAGAACATTTACAAATTACTTGGATCTTACCTCTTGCACCTAGTTTCAGAGTTCGTGGACATTAGAACATGCAATAAGAATTTACACTTACAAAAAGGTAATCCCATGTAGAAACGTTGTTGCTTTGTGCACAGAGAGCCCCATGGATACAGGGATTCCATGCAACCTTCTGCTTGAGGGTATCCAGGTTGTTCAACATGTTAAGCATGAGTAAACAGCAGTGTCCCCATGATATGGCAAGGTACACAAACGATAGTTTAAGACCTCCACACTTGTGTTGGTGGTAGGCAATAGACACTGCAGCACAGCTCCTATCCTGAACCTATTATTAGGTAGTTGTAATGGGTGTATCTGTTTGAGTTTGATTCGCAAGGGGTTTGTCAAATGCTGTTTGAGTTTTGCAAAACCCAAACTTAGTAACAAAAATGTTTGTCTATGGGGGTGGGTGAATCTTGATACACAATTCTGGCCATTTTCAAGGCTAATAGGAAAACTATTTTCATAAAGGGCATAGGGAGCTGGGCATTGCCATACCGGGCATTTAACCAAGCCCAAATATATCTTTTAGAAATACTTTACAGGGGGGAGAAGGTTCTTTTATTGCAACTTCGAGGACAACATGACAGAAACACCAATTGTTTACATTACATCCATAGGAAATGCCTTTAAGCAGTACAGTATGTGATGTCACAGAACAGTGGGAATTTCACAGACGGTGTCTGCAACATTGTATTCTGGCATCATATATTTTGGATGTATAATTTAACTTTTTACTTTTACATTTAGCATTGCTTAAATACAGCAGCAGCAAGCCAATTTGATTCATTTCAACTTGAAACAAAAAGGCTTTGTAATTTTGGCTGCAACACCTAATTTGTTTTTACATTTTATTAAGTGGTAATAAGCCATTAATTCACTGGAGGAAGTAGCTGCCACAACAGATATAAAAGCTATAGGAAGGTTTATTATTAAAAAAAATAAAGTTTGGGCTCTCAACCTCATACAAATTGGCAGTTCAGAGACTCAACAGTCTCAGGAGGGATTAGCCATCCTAATCCATCTGGTGACACTATCCAACAGGCACAGGCCACTGCTATGCCCAGGTCCGGTCCACAGAGATGCTGTGGCCTCACCCTTTAATAGTGAGGGGGCTAATTTATGGAAAAGCCCATTTTATTGACCATTCTAAGCTAGTTGACCTAGGTTCAAAGGCCACGCAGTGCATTACGGTTACAAAGAATTTGGTCACCAGGACTGCAAACCTTAAACATGCTGGTTTCTTGCCCATGATAGCTAGAAACCCAAACCTCATACCTATTAGGTAGATATTGCAAAGATCAATGATACTTGTAACATGTGCCTGAGCAATTTCTGCTGCATGATTTTGCAACTCTTGTTTATGAATACCATCAATATCTGAGTGCATATAGACATTTCGTACTACAAGGTTCATAGATCTACAAAATCAAAGTTGCTAAAGCAACAGTAAGTTTAGTTAAGCTTTAATTGGGTACTGACCCCTTTCTAAATACTATGAGTAGACATTTGGAAAGAAATATATAGGCATGTATTAGCAGTAGTATAGATAAATAAATTATCATTAGGCATAGTAACTGTGTAAGTTCCTTCTGTCATAGACCCTCCTTCCTGCCTGTCAGCACTTTTTCTTACATTACTGTACACTCGTGTGCGAGCGCAGCTCAGTGCAAAGTCTTGGCAGGATTCCCGCTAAGACAAAGTAACTCCCATGCGCATATGGAAGCACTGGCGAGGGAGGAGAGCACTGACATTGCTGGATTTGAGGGGATCTCTTTGACAGGTAAGACTGCCATAGTGTGCAAATTTTCTGTGCATACTAGCAAATTATGGCTAAAAGCTTCAGGGGATCTTTTTATTTTCTTAGACTATACGTCAGGGCTTTAAGGAAGCTTCTCAATGCTGTATGATTTACAATTTCTAGTGGAAGCTGATGCTTGTGTAGCACCCCCTTGACCCCCAGAAACAGGGTGTGCCGGCATTTCACCATAGGGGTAAGTCCTTATCCGGTTGTGGGATGTTAATGTAAATTGCATACCAGTCACTTCAAGGTGTTTTCAAAGGTTTTATTTATATAAGGAAGAGAGGGTTAAGGGTTGCACACACACAGGTTCCAGCATTCTACTTAGTCTCCACAGGCATAAAGACCTTTAAAAGCCAGACAGGCATTCTGTGTTTCTAGAGCACTTGACTGTGAAACAGACCTAGAACAAGCTCCCTGGGCAAGATGCCAGACTCCCTGTGAGGTCCAAGCCAAATCCCAGCTTCTCTGGCACCTCCTGCAGCCAAAGTTCCTCCCTGGTGCTCCTTCCCAGGAAGAACTTCACTCCTTCTGGGAAACTACCTCCAGCAAGGCACGTGTGAGCTTAGGACCAAGCCCAGGCCTTAGAGAATGGCACATTTGGTCTCCCTAGCCTGAAGGCCTAGGAAGCCAGGATTAGTAGCAGCCACCTCCCCGAGGCCGGAGCCCAGGGGGAAGAGACACTGACAAACTCAGCCCCAAATATTTATATCCTCCCCAGCATGCACCACTGGCAATAAACCTTCCAGTGAATGACCAGGGAGACACAACAGTATCATTGAATGTTCTAGCTCTATAGCAATATCATACCCTAGCAGCAGACAGAAGCAAGCAATAACACTAGGCTTAGGGGAAACCAAATGAGCACAGAACTAATAAATCAGCTTTGACTGGCTACAGTCCAGCAGAAATAAATTTAAGGAGCCACCACGCTTAAGGCAAGGTGACTACACCTGTTTGTGTAAAACTTGCATATATAATCTGCAAAGCTATTTCATAGTTATGTCTCTTCGGAGTGTTACAGGCTCAGCATTATTGACAATTTAAAACCACAGTGCTACACTTTACTTTTTTATTAATCCAAAACCACAGTCCAAATTTCAACCCATAAGAGTCCCAGTACTATTTCTTCATATAGTCCACCACCAACACACAAAAAAATGCTTACTAGATGTTTATGGGCCTCAGGTAAGTAAAGCCTATATCCTGCCATTGGTGCACAGCTACAACCATACCTGAGCTCCATCTGCACCCACCTCCAACCTGTATGCTCCCCTGACTCACGAGACCCAGGAACAAAAAGAGGTAGAGATACCTAACCATAATTGGCTGATAGTCTAAATCCTTGTTATTAATTAAAGGAGTAAAACAACATTTTTTAACTCTTAAATCTGACACATTTCATGACACCTGAGGAAGTCAAATAATTGAGGAAGTGCTCAGAGACTTAGTACAAAGTTTTTACTTTCACCTCTGAAAATACCCATGTAATAAGATAATGGGATAACATAAACATAGTTGACAACATGTAAAAAAAATTGGACAGCAGTGACATACACATTCAACTCTATTACATTTTTCCTGTTCAACACATTAGAAAAAATACTGCTAGTAGAAGACAATTATTGGTAAACCAAAAACTAACAAAACAATTGTAATGCAATTATATGTATCATGCAGCATTCATCCAATGTCTATGTGAAATATATTGTATGACATTTACAGAATATATTCTCTAAATAAACAAAAATGTAATAACTTTTTTTCCATCCTTTCAATTTCAGGTTTAAAAAAAAACTTATAGGTAAGTCTGGAAAATAAAAATAAACATACTGTAAGTTGTTATGAGCTGAACTATCTAAATCTAAAGTTACCTCTATAGATGCTTTCATATATGTTTGTATTCATAGCAATTTGTTCAGGAAGCACAAATCTAATTGTATTCCTTAGGTAGCTACTCTACTTCTTCCTCCAATTAATCTTTTTCTTACAGCTGAACATCAAGAATTCAAAGACAGGCATTAGATTTTCCACATTAAGGAATCATCTATAAGCAATTACTTTCTAGTTCAACCAACTACAAAATATATCTTTTATTCTAATTGCACATCAGCGGAGATCAAAATATGCCATGGATGCCATAGAACAGTTGTTTGTTCCAAGTTCAATATTAACTAATGTACAATTTATAGATAAGGGATGTTCATTGTAGTCCAGTAACAGCTCAATAAAATCCTATTACCACTGATGTCTCTGCCAGAATTTTGAGAGTGGGATGAAGACAGTAGAAAACTAGAGCTCATGAGCAATTTGGCAGGGTGTCCGAGAACAGAGAATCATTTATACAAGTCTGCTACTTGCACTTGAATAAATATGTCTATTATGTATGGTTGTTTTTCTGAATATCTTTCGACAAAGAATGATTTATATGCTCCTATTGCATATTATTATAATTTGACAGGATTTTTATAGCGCCAACAGTTTGCATATCGCTTTACAAAATATGGGGAGACAGTTCAGTTACAATACAATTCCAAACAAAAGGATTAAAAGGGCCCTGCTCATAAGAGCTTACAATCTACAAGATGTTAGTTGACGCTTTTAAGTTATGCATAGTGGAACATTTTAATTCATGGCAGGGTATTAGCAAAGCAAGGCACCTGAAAAACATGCAAAGTTTTAGGTTATTTGAAGACCTTAAAAGGGAAGGAGGGGGTTCATCTACTTGTCAGTTACTGGTGTGGTTGCAATAACACTCTAACACTTCCTGTAGTAGAATACGCACTGGGGGGAATTTATCATAGCAATTGCGAGTGTTTGAACTCGCATATGTTCACATGGGATACATTTGCGCCAGATTTATGATGCTAGTGTAATGTTGTTAATAAATGAGATTAAATAGACTGCAGAAAAGAAGACTCGTAACTCCAGGCAAAAAGCTTAACTGTCGCTTCTTAAAGAAGTGGTCATAGGGACTTCTTAAGTAGCAATTGTTTTGTTAGGTGATGCTCCAGTTTAAGACATCCGCAGAACAGGCACAGATGTAAACAGTTGCAAACTTTCTCAAAACACGCATAATTGGGAAAATAGTGCAAGCTCTGGTCAAAACAGGCGCACATGTATAAAGGAGCGGCTAAACAGATTTGCACATAAAAACAAAAAATGATCTAAGAGGCTAAAACAGATGCAATTGCTTTGATAAATTCCCCCCACTATATATTGGGCACTGAATGTACCTTCTTATATCATTTTATGTGTATCTATGAACAGTGACTCTCATGTGCTTTACACCGATTGATTGACAGACATTAGAATTTATATATATGGCTACAGATACCTATAGCTATGAATGCATCAGCCATGGAACATAGCAGGCTTAATACACATTGAAAAACATGTATAAAAGCATAGATCTATCTATATAAAATGGATGTATACGTCCCATAGCATAAGTTGGGAAATATTTTTCACAAAATATTTGTTTTTAATGTATATTTAGGTGTTAATTGTCATTTTACTATGACAGAGCAGAAAGGGATGGAGGGCCCTTGATAGATTTTGCTGTGGGAACTAGATGTATAGGTGTCAGGGTTGCCAGCTCATCCCTATAATTACTGACATACATTAATTATACTGGTTCTGCGGAGAAACCAGGGACTGATTTAATCCAGTTAGCCAGAGAACCTATATACATTAGATTGACAGTAATTAACGGGATTAATTTGAAATCTTGGTAGTATTTGGAAAGGGCAGTTTAAGGAAGGATTTTCGGGAGTAGGATCTATAAAGGTGCTTTAAGTGAACCTGTGACCAGGCCAAGGAGTTTTAAAGGGTATCAATGGTCAAAAATTAAAAATAAATATGTATTTCTATACTGAATTTCCATAAGCTTTATTCCACTCCTAATAACCATATCGATCTAGAAGTTTGTACTTTGCACTTCCTTGTGTCACAACTCTTCCAAGGCCTGCAAAGCACACTGGGAATCCAGGAAATTGTTGAATGTGATGGGCAGATGAAAGGCAGCACTCACTACATAAAAGGCATTTAAAAAAAAAAAAAAAGCTTTGATTGTATTATCAAAAACAACTATAGTACGTATTTATATTACAATGCTGATGTTATAACAGGATAGTATATGCTGGAATTTTAGAACTCCATTAAGTATTTAAACTTTCTTAACAAAGTAAAAAATAGCATTAAAACAAACCTGCACTGTTCTATGTAGTTGCAGGCAGTGTGGAGTAATGTATCCTTAAATTTCAAAGCTGAAGCACTAAAGTTGTTCTCTCAGTAGCTCAGCTCACTCTACTCCTTATTCTAGAACACCCGCTCTCTAATGTTTACATTAGAGATGAGAAGGCTGGAAGGCTGCCAAGTAATTGCTGGGAGGGGGTAACAGGGTGAGGGGAGCTGAGCTACTGAGAGAAGGACTTGAACAACTTCAGTGTTTCTGGTGTGAAGATTGAGGATGAATTGTTCATAGTGTCTCATTTACTGCTTGTTAAGCATTTGTAAATATTTGAACGTTCATAGTCTTTCCAGTTTAACGTTAAGAATTTATAATGACAGCTGGTTGAACCATTATTCCTGCTGATAATCAACCTATGCATGGGCTACAAACATCTCCAGATCCATATTGAGCTACCATTAGCCCTCTTTTTATTCTGTTTGCCGAACAAGCAGATCTTACAGATTGGGCCTTACACCTCTACTGAAAATTCTAATTTAGATCTGGAAAGTTAATCTGTAAGCCACTATAATAAGGGTCAAACTTTTCAGTAGGCCTGCTTCTAGGGCAGATAATATGTACAAGTGTCTCTTTTCCTGCATATTATTTGGAGGTTCATTTAGGGATTTTCCTGGCCCCTTACCTCCCTTTACAAGAGATGTCCTCAGATGTCCTCATTTTAGAGAATGGGTCTTCGGTACAACAGGTGTTGTGATGCCACTTGAGATGAATATTGGATGCAATGTTTCACATTAAGTTTTTAAAATGCAATGTATAAATGAATGAGAAACATATGAGAGAAACATATGGCTATACTAAAATCTATTACCGTTTTTAGAAAAATAAGCAGATCTCTGTTTATACATAAGCTGATTCTGCTCAGAAAACATGAAGACATATTAACACTTGTACAACCGCAACTAGAGCAAGCTGTGTAAACTAGATGTCCCTAGAGTCAATTATATCAGTACACGACATGAGTTAGTGATTGCCAGAAAAGAAACATAGTGCAAAGTCCAGAACTTACTGTGTATTGTACTATTCTGTGTTATGGTAGAATCTACTGGAGTATTTAAAGGTTCCTTTAATGTTGTTATCCTGACTGGCTACGCAAAAACTTTAGACGACAGATGTCTCCAGTACCCTACACTGCTAGTGAATATTAATGGCCTTGTAGTCCATACACTGAAATTGTCAGTAGACGCTTATTTCTGCTTACTTGGAATAATTTGGACAGTCCTGCGGGTCACTATTCCTCACCTGACATGCTCTGCATAAACGATGTGAATGTCTGTTGAAATGATGGTCTACCAGGAATCCATTTATTAGAAACTGTAGAATGGATTCCACTGTTTCATTTACAACTTTATGGTAATATCATAAGTATGAAAAACTCAAAGAAATGTTTTAATGTGCTGTAGATTTGCATCTGCAAAATAACAGAGAATGGTGTTTTTGCATAAAATAGTGGAAGATTGCATAACCTTTCTTATTGGCGTCTTCCATAAGTATGATCTGCTAGTTGGCTCACTCTACGTTTTTTTATATGCACTTTTAGATTTTCCTATTCGTATGAAAAACAGCAAATTGGAAATCACTTAGCTCATCCCTTTTGTGCATACTCTGTACATTGTACAGAACAAAAGTCATGGTAGGATGGCAATCCAAGCAAGTACCTACAGATCTCTCACTAATTCCATTCTTTGTAAGAGATCGGCCTGCCTTCATACATTGTTATTGGATGTTTTCACTGGCATTATATATTTCAGTACCTCTGGCATGTTAACAGTTTATTTTCACCTACTTAATTTAGTAAAAATTGTTATTTTTAAATATTAACAATATAAAGCCTCTACATACATTCTATGGGAATTTGACATTCTTCTGTCTTAATGGTTGGCTTCTGTGTCAATGTTTCACCGTTCAGAACTTTATAGAGCACTACTTACTGTGAGCGCACTTCCAACTTCAGCAATTGCCAGCCTTTGAAGGCTTCTTTGTACACAGTTATGGCACCTGAGCAAAACTCTTTGATGGTTCCTGTAAAGCCTTGGTTCTCAACTGGTGGGTCGTGACCCAAAAGTGGGTCGCCACGTGCCTTCTACTTTTCTAGGTGAGAGGCTCCTCAGCCTCCCCCGGGTGCAACACTGTCAGTTCTCGTGCCAAGCAGCCAATTAAAATATGCTGCCTGGCACTGAGTGTGAGGTGGGGTGGGCTAGGGCAATGGCCACAAGGGAGCTCCATCCATACATGCATTGCTTACAGCTTACTGCCTTGTAAAGGTGCCTGGACCAGAGTGATGTCACATTCTGGCTCCTGGCACCTCTACAGGGTGTGAAAGGGAGCTGTACAAGTGGATGCACCTATGGATGGAGCTCTGTCACAGCACAGCAGCCCACACTGGACCTCAGGTTGTGGATCTAATCCATTTCTCATAGGGTAGGGAGGTCAAGTGGATTAAAAAAAAAAAAAAACATTTTTGGAGTCTGTATGTGTGTGTGAGAATGTCTGTGAGTGTGTGTGTGATTGTGTCTGTGATTGTGTGCATGTCTGTCAGTGTATTTGATTAACGCTCTGTACCACGCAACCTCACCTATTGAGCGTTCTGATGTGGGAGGTGCATTGCATTGCCATTCATTTGCATGGCACCACAGATGCATCTCTGACCCACAGTTCTATTGCCCGCATCGGAATGTGTGGTACTGCAACGCCGTGCGTTCCATTGCAGTGCAACTTGGGTCACGACTTAATGATCAAGGACAAATGTGGGTCCTGAGGTTACACAGGTTTAGAACCACTGCTGTAAAGGTTCCCAGTAACATATAAATCTGATCCTGATCCTGATCCTCAACAATCATATTACCTAGTCCTGCATGTCCACATCTTTTATACAAACCTGTGCATTGGACTTGTATATCTGGACCTGTGCATCCTACCTGTATTTATAAATTTGCTCCTCTGGACATAATGTCAGCTAGATTTCTGATTCCACACCAAAGATCCAAACTCGAATGTCAACCAAAAAACTATATATATTAAAGTCTGTATTCATATTTTTATGGGGAAGCCATCTTAATAGTATGGATTAGTAATCAATACCCTTGTACAGTTTACTGTATTAAAGTAAATCTGTATTGTGTGAAAAGAGACATTTTCACTGCTTAACTAAATTCTGAACAAATATTTTTCAGTTGTAGGTCAGCAATTACAGACTCCATCTTTCTTTTAGCACAGAGTTACTACAAAGCATTGGTAGCCAAACTTTGCCCCTCCAGCTGTTGTGGAATTACAAGTCCCATAAGGCATTGCAAAATTCTGACAGCCACAGACATGACTCCCAGAGACAAATACATGATGGGGTTTGTAGTTTCAGCACAGTTGGATGGATGAAGTTTGGCTACCCCTGCCTAAGGCCCTATTCACACCAGATGCATTGCAATCCGTTTTTCAAGGGATGTCAACGGATGCCAACAGAAATTAACTAAAAAAAATGAATGCTTGTGAATGGGACCAGTTCACATGGCTCTGTTGTGTTGCGTTGCGTTGAAGTGCACTGGAAAAAAGTAGAGCATGCTCTACTTTTTTTTCAGGGCAATGTAATGGAACATGTCAAAAACAGAAGGAAATGCAACTGAATGGAAGTTTAAAAAAAAAAAATAGAAGTATGTCCGCTCAGGACATGTTTTTATTTAAAATAAAGGTCGTCAAGAAGAAGAAAAAAAACGGAGGTTGAAATTGCTAGTAAACCGACCTCTGTTAACTTACGTTTTAGGTCTGATTTTGGTGTGAATGGGCCTTAAAGGAAACCTGTCAGAGAACATGAACATTGAAAATGCTGGCTGCTTCTGAAAATGCTGTTTGCCTAGTAGTTATTGTGGTCTAATGGCTTCAATACTTCCAGAGTCAGTGAAACAGAAAAAATATGCAGATAAGGATGTCCGATATGCTTTGACTCTTCTGATCTGCATACTAGTTCCCCTAACGGTGCCCACACTGGCGGAACTACTAGGGTCGCAGCGGCCGGGACCAGGTGTTCCGCCAGTTCGGGGGGAGCCCAGAGAGAAGGGGAGGCCCGCCGCTCGCAGCTACTCATGCTGCCCACGGCACCCGCGCCGCCGTAGGGCCTTTAATGGTTTCTTGCACCGGGGCCCTGAGGTTTCTAGTTACGCCACTGGGTGCCCATACACTTTACAACCCTCGCAAGAGGGTTGTAAAGTAATTTAAAAAACGTAAGATCTGCCCATCTTGGACAGGCAGATCGTACTTGCGATCATCGCAAGCCCGTCCCCCTGAGGGGCGGGCTTCTGATGACTGCAATGATGAATGGGCAGTATGCGTGTGCGCACACCGGCCCGTTTGGCAGTGATTTCTCGATCATGTTAAAAACCAGCCGAAAATCGTACGATTCTCGGCTGGTTTTCCAACATGCTCGATATACAAAAGTCGTGCGACTGTACGATTGTGCGATCTGCACGATTCCCGTACGATCGCGGGATTTCCCTCAGTTGGAAAAAAAACATTTTACTAGAGATGCGGTAGTGCTGGAATTCACATAACTTTCTTTATTTCACCTTCTCAGAAAGCATGCTTCATATGCTGACAACTAGTTTTTCAGGTTTATTGGTTTGTTAAGTGAGCTGATTTGCCTACAGAGTATTGGAGCAATTCTCAGAAACTAAAAAAAAAATAATTAAGTTACTCTATAACCTCTATATTATTTACTCTATAGTCATACTCCTGCATCCTGAAAGTTTTTCTTTCATCGATACATGTCCCCCAGGGCTGTACCTGAATCACCATACCCTTTTTATGGCCAATAACGTGCATATAAGCCTTCAAAATGGGGACAATTGATTTTCAAAGTTCTAGCTCCATAGACTTGCATTGAGTTTGAATTCAAACTTTTCCCATGTTCTAAACTTCAAATTCGAACCGAACACGGGGCTGTTCGGCCCACCACTAATATTAAGAAGCAGGGGACATATAAGGGAATTGAGATGATCAATATCTACTAGCACATCTACACAATAGTGTAATGCAGCAGGTATAAGCTCTAAGCACATCAGAATAGTCAGTAAGGATAGAAGCAGGCTCCTAAGACAAATTCCTGGTCCATTCCCCCAATGACAGATTGATATGACAGCTATGGCAGGTTGCATAGTGGGACAAAAATTTGGAAAGAGCCTCTGTAACATTTGTCCTGATCCTAAAATACTGTAGCATCCTCTATAGGAACAGTCAAGTGTTTAATTAAGACAGGAAATAGCTGAATTCACGTAAGAATTTACTTTTTTTTTTTAAACTGGATATTGTTCAGAAAAACATTTTGGAGGAGAGAATAGCTTATCAGGAGCAATCAAGTGTCCATACATATTAGGATAAAGGAAAGGATTTGGCAGTTTTAGGGCCTTCTAGGAAACCCAGGCTGGTAACAATAGTAGTTTTCAACACATCTGCTCCATCTTTAAACATGGGTGCACAGTATCAATATGAGTCAATATGGAATCTTTCTTTGGGAGCTATATCAGCAGGCTGAGGCTCCTCAGGTATAAACTCATCAAGACCAGCAATGTTAGACTCTTCATCACACAGTCCATTCGTAGTAGAAGGCTCAGAGGCTACCACAGCTGCAGAAATTTCCAATAAAGATTCCCCGATAGGCAGGTGTAGAGGTACACTCACAGCCTCTGCATCAGCTATCATGGTAGCAATTTTGTTGATGAAATCTAGCATAGCTGTAGAAAACTCCTCCCTGGATAGGGCAGAGGATGGGGGGGCACACTTGAAGAAGCTAAAGGAGACTTACCTCCTGCTGAAGATGGGAAGAAACACTGCAGATGCGCACAATTCTGCAGGTAGTGAAGCCGCAATTATTTCTTCAGCATGTGAACCCTCTCCATGGAAACTGACAGAATAGGGAGAAAACCATGGTGGCACTGAATACTGAGCATAGTTTGCCATGCTCAGATATCTACAAAATAAGAGTTTACAGAGACTTACCATGGTTGTGGACACAGAAAGCACTCTGCATCTAAGAAACACAATGCCAAGGAACTGGAGAGTGCCCCAGTCGGAGCCCATTGCCTGAAACTCACTTTTCAGGTCATCTTCACCCCATCCTTGGACATATTCACTAGTGAGTCTTCAAGGACTGAGTCACACTAGAGTCTGTGCCATAGCCCTGGACTTGTAAAGTGATCTGCGGCTAACAAACCAGTACATTAGATGTCTAATCTGACAGTCACCGCTCTTTGCAAGGAGATGATCGGGAAGTGAGCGAGCAACAGTATGTGTTTTCTCACTTCCCGATCTATAGAGCCAACGTGTGAGAGTTTCATTGTCACACGTCGGCTCCAACTGTGAGTATGAGTGTAAATCACTCACCTCATAGTTCTGCTTTAATGAATGCTAAAGGAATTGTATTTGCCACTGCAATTTAGAAAGGCAGTAAGAGCATAAAAACCATTCATACGTTATTACAGCAAACTGTTTGTATTTTAACTGAATTAAATATGCAGTTGAAACTTTTTTTTAATACACTTAAGCACGGCTAATGCAGTTTTATCATGTGTTTGAAACTTTCAAGCAGCTCAATGTGCTGAACTAAATAAAAGGAAAAGCAGATTGCATGCATATGGTAACTTCAGTCATGTTAATAGAATGATTTTATTTCTGACAGGAGAAGCTTGAAAAGTCACATGCTTAGAGGTAGCACTGTGTTTTTTTTAGAATTACCTGTATTATATTATAAAACAAAGTTGTACTGATTCAGTTTGTATTTTATAGCTCATACTACCAATGGGCGCTTCACAACTCTTCTAGTTAATTATAATGGTTTCTGCAGTATGTATGTTTGTACAGGTAGACACTAGCGATGCACCGATGCCAGTATCGGTATCAGTGCCTATACTGGGCATTTTCACGAGTACTCATGAAAATGCCCCGATACTGAGCGCCGATACCGGCACTTTCAGTTTTAATACATTTGGCTCCCGCAAGGTCCTGCACTTGCTGGGGACCTCGCAGCAGCTTTGGTCGCACTCCTCCTTCCTGCCGCCCGCATTCGCAAGACCCAGCACAGCTACCTGAGATGCCGAACACAGCCCTGGTGAGACTGTACACACCCCTGGTGACAGAGACGCACAGCCCTTGTGAGACCCCGCACAGCCCTGGTCAGCCAGCACAGCCTCCTGAGACCCTGCACAGCCCTGGTGAGCAACACAGAGTATCCAGCTTTATATTATTCTGCATTGCTGTACAATGTATTGCTGGGATTTGTAGTCCTCTCTAGCTGGTGGTATTCTGCATAATGCATCCCTGGGATTTGTAGTCCTGTATCGCTGGTGGTATTCTGCATTGCTCTATAATGTATTGCTGAGATTTGTAGTCCCTCTGCAGCTGGGAATAAGTGGCAGAACTACCAGGGTCGCAGCTGTGATGGGGCCCTGGCACTACACCACTGTCCTAATATCATTAGCTTGTATTGTTTTTTTTTAAAAACATGACACTAAGAAAAAAGTATCAGTAATTGGAATCGACGAGTACTTGAGGAAAAGTATCCGTACTCGTACTCGGTTCTCTCGCACTCTTTGCTTTTGTGATTTAAATTTTTTTTAGGAGTTCTCCGTATTTATGAAGCTAAAGGCATAATTACAGAAGATATAAAAATGTAGTTCTTGTGACTAAGGCCTCACTTAAAGGGAAGACTATGTATTTTAGGGTAAATTGCTACAAAATAAATAGCAAATTGAAAAATTATATACCCTAAGTACTCTATGTAATGTTGGTGGTTTACTAATCATAAAATAGATAAGCCTGAATGAATAATAACATATTAATATTAAATATTGCTAGTAGTGGTTAGTCACATCCAGCTGGACTTGTTTTGGAATGAAGACATTTAACTGCTTATTCAAACACCTTTAGTTCTAATGAATGTCAGAAGACTTGTTAGTACTTTTGGTGGAACCAGATGACAATATTAAATATCAGTGTTACAGTTAAAAGACAAATAAAAGTATTTATCTAAAAAAACAAAAAAAAACCATGCCTCCTCCCTAGTTTTTTTTAAATATACTAAATTAATTTAACCCCCGCCCCCCACGTGCTAACCTCCTCTAATGGCAGCAGTCTCCCGTCTTGTCTACATAGTGAGCATTAAAATCTATTGCCGGGCTGCCAGTACACTAAAGTCACTTAGACTTGACTGGGACATAATCATTCTGCAGGAGCAAATGCTCATTCAAGTCTATGGAACATTAGTGTGCAGACATGGGCTACTTTGCACTAGATTTTTAGCGGCCAGAATGTAGACAACGAAGAGGGCCACTGTCATCACAGGAGATAAGAGTAAGCACCTCCAGCGGTGTAGCTCAGCCTAGTGTAATTAGGGGTTATGGGGTTTTAGATAAATACTGAACGTCAGAAAGGGAGAGGAACTTTTTTGGAGTCAACACTTTTTAGGAGAACATCTATTAAAATACATGACTTTCCATGTTTAAAATGGTCAGCAGCATTGCATTTGCATGTTTTACACTATTCCATTAGCTATAGTTCAACATCACCAAGAACTATCCACAGTATGCTAATTAAGGAAGAAAATCCACATTGAATAATGTTGGGTGCTGGCAAGCATTTTTTGACAACACACACATATTGCACCAATGTTTTAACAACCTGTCCACCAACAGCTCCTGTTTTAAGAGTTATCCATGCAATTATCTAAAATGCATTTGTAAACAATAATGTTAAGTATGTGAGGTAACCTGCAAAACATACACTATTGTTGAGGCTTGAGGACATGTTGTGAAAACACTACATCACACAATAGATTTTCTTTAGGAGTGAGCGCAGGTATTGGTATGACTGCAAGCAATGCCTGAGTTACAAAAATGTATCCAAGGCAGCCAAAAGAAAAGGACAATCAAAAGGGTGAAGAAAGCAGCGATGACACTACAGCTAGCAGATATGCTTTCTTCTTCCTTGTGTCTGTTCCTGGGAAGCCCGTGCTCTGACACAGGCAACGGTTGATGTGTACATTTTGGTACCACGTGTCATGATATTTTAATGCCCAAACTGAAAGCATTTCAGGTTATGCTTAACCAGCAACTACGAAATAATCCCTACCTAATATACCAAGCTCCATTCCTTTAGGGCAGCCACTCTCAACCTGTGTAACCTCAGGTCCCACATTTGTCCTTGGTCATTAAGTCAAGACCCAAGTGGCACCACACTGGAATCCATGGCGATCGAACTGTAGGCAGGAGGTGCCATTTAAATGAATGGCAACGCAACGCACCGTCAGTGCAATTGCATGGTACAGTACGTTAATCGAATGGGATTGTTCGATTAACACACTGTACGAATGTGAATGGGCCCTCAAAAACACTGACAGGCACACACAACCACAGACACAATTTCACACACATACACAATGTGACATCACTCTGGTCCAGGCAACTCTACAGGGCACGCAAGGGAGCTGTAAGCAAGGCGCGTATGGAAGGCTCGTGGAGACCCACTGAACACAGGGTTGCGACCCACTTTTGGGTCATGACCGACCAGTTGAGAACAACGGCTTTAGGCGACATCGAGAAATTGGCAAACGTTTGCATATATGGATGCTGCTGAAATCTGCAGAGGAAAGAAAACTATTTAAAAAGGCGTCTGTCTAAATGTATCATGAACGAAGACCAAATATTTTTACCAATGATGAGACATTTTCCCTGGGAAAACAAGGATGTTATTAGAATTATGGAATCATTTTATTACCTTTGTGAAAACTGCATTTTCCGTAACATTTCTTAGTACTGATTAGCAGAAAGAATACTTACCTCTAACAAATTTATGAAAAGATGTGTACACATGGATATCAATACTTTAGAAATAATAGAATTATACTTATTACATTCAAGAGTCAAACAATATGATGGATGTTTCTACCTTACATTCCATAAAGGTTTAATGTATTATATAATCACACTATATTACCGTATATACTCGAGTATAAGCCGAGATTTTCAGCCCATTTTTTTGGGTGAAAAGTGCCCAGCTCCTTTTGCAAGAGATCTCTTTGGTCAGTGGCTGCTCTAGTAAGGACAATTTTCACGGAGTAGTCACAGAGTGAAAGAACTGGAGGATGACGAATTTAATAGAAACACCAGAACATTAGGCTATGTTTACCAGAGAAGCAGCTGTTCAGTTTATATATTCAGGAGATGATCAGTTGTGACAAGCAGAAACTAAAGACAATGCAGCTGCAGCTCGCTGGGGAAGAAGGCATTCATACAGTAACAGACCATTTGAAAAGAGCATGGAAAACAGCATGGCTTTTAAAGTTTCCCTGATAAAAGCATTTACAAATTGTGTTTTCATTTTGTTATATACATTGTTTGCCTGCAGTCAAGCCTAAGGGTGGTAGCAAGATATACATTAATTTTGTATATAAATGTGTACAATAGCAACACATGTCATTTTGAAGAGATGTTCAGCCATTCACTGCTGATAATGAATTGTGTGTAGATGTGCTGGTGTCAAGTCACATGATTCCTTATAATGAATGTCATCCTGTGAGCAATAAAAAAAATCCTCACCTCTATAAATGTTCTATTCCATTGAAAACAGCTTGCATACAGCGCATGTGCATTAGCCATATGAACAAACTCTTGCTGGTAGGTTCATAGCCAAGCAGTACTTCAGGCAAAACAATATTCAGGAATAAATTTAAAAGTTGTTTACCAGAGTCTCCTGGGCGGGCTGTTTGGAAGCATATTAAAATTATGGAGCAATATCATAGCAAGAAATTGTTCCTGTCTCACGGGTTATCCTGCTACTGTGGGTTCAAGTCATTATACACAAGGCAGTTTAAAGAAGAATTCCAAGTAAAGAAAAAATAAAATAAACCCCTTGTGTTCATTTTGTCTAGGGGCCTCAAATAAAGCTGTATTATTAACTTGATGCTGCTGCAGTCATAGCTCACATCTATAGCAAAATCACTCAATAGCAAAATATTTATTCGCCCATGACATTGCACACATATTGCTGGCTAGGTAATATGAGCAGTTTTTCAAAAAGTATTCTTATTTCATGTATTACTACAATTGCATTATTTAAATTGACATTGACTTTTTATCAGTGCAGTATAGAGCAAGCAAAATGAGTGCACTCTGGAGATCTATATTCATTAAGGAAGTGTTTGCTAAAAAGAACACATGCTAATTATTTAACTGCCGGGATAATCGAAGGCTGGAATTTCCCTTCCAACACAGACTTCAAGCTGTTATGCCGAGTACAGATGTCTGGATACCACAACTGCTCTGTCCAACCTACTGATCTATTGATGAGAATCTTCCTGAAGTCAATATTTGCCAAACACGGCATAATCACATCGAAGGATTTAAAGCAGACCTACACAGAAACGTTATATAACAATCTTGGAAAGAATGAATAAAGGAGTAACACAAAGGCTACAATAATTGCCTTTGCTGATGAATTGACTACTCCAGGCTCTCTTCAGTGCTGACTGCACGTATGAAAGACTTCACATTTGGTCACAAACAGGGTTATTCACAGAAGGGTGAGGAGTTTGGAGAAGACAGGGGAAGTGAACAATCTAGGATAACATAGCTGAATTGGAAAGTGAGCTGAATTGGAGAATGTTTCCAGTTCAGCTATGTTGTCCTAGATTGTTCCCTTCTCCAAACTCTTCACCCTTTTGTGAATAACCCTGATAGTCTCTGCTGACTGAGGAATCTTAAACCCCTTAATTCACCTTAAATCCCAAAGATCTTTTTTTCCTTTTTCTGGGGATGTCAGTTTTAAACATATGTATATGTAGTGTATCCTAATATATATCTAATTCTTCCACGCAGATAGGTCTTTCATTGTGTAGAAGGTACGGAAACCCGTTTATTAGGGGAAAAAAATATCCATGTTACATTGATATCTCCCAACACAGCATATATACGTTAACACTACCACCAGATATTTACTGCAGATATAATTGACACAGCTGCCTGACTGCAAAAATACCACACAAGTGTGACTCCTTTGACATCACATTGCAATGCGAAAGGAAACTAAATTGCATAAATTTAACTCATTAGTGTAATGTGAAGATTGTTAGGTTTGTTTGGACAGGATGATGATGCCATATTCACACGCAAAAACTGAGGAGGATGTTGAGCAAACTTGCAAGTGTAAAAGTCTTCCTGCTGTATTTATGGAGACATGGGTGATAATGAAAGCCTTCTTTATATGTAAAGGAGAACTATGGCCTTCCATTAAAAAATATGCTCATCTGCACTTGGTTTTCTCTTAGCCCCGCCCCCAAAGTCCCATAAACACCCACTGAGCCTGCCAGTGCTGTCCACCTAATCCAGCTTCCTGCGATGGGGTGGCAACAATGCTGCACTGCTCGAGAATTCAAAGCAGATTTGACCATCACGAAGGCTGTGCCTGCTTGCACTACACTGGGATGAAAAAGTGTTAAAGGGTGCATGGCTATCAGCATTGTCACTGCCCATTCACAAGCCTGTAGCTTGTCAAGCAACACCTGCCCGCACCTAATCCATGCTTTCTGAATTGGCAGCACTGTCCATCTGTCGTTGAAATCCAACCATTGTAAGCTGCTGTGTCTGGAAGTGGAAGCATGTGAGGGACAAAGGGAGGAGGATTTGGCTCAATCAGGGGGGGTAAAGGAAGATTTTTTTGTTTACTTTATAAGGCTTGTGCATTGCATAGTAACAATATTTGGGATGTGTTTAAACTGTTAGGCAGCAGCCTGTAGATGTACGTAAGGAGAATTATGGGGTGAGTGAAAAACACTCATCCCCATAATTCAAGCTCACCTGTGACACTGAAGCTGGTCGGCTCTATTGATTGGGAAGTCAGCGAACACATATCACCGATCTCTAACTTCCCGATCCTCTCCCTGCATAGCGGCGACTGTCATTCATCTTCAAAAGATCTTTTAAATACGTCTAATTTAAGTGCCTGAATTTGACTTGGTATCAACCTCTTGTAGTCCACTGTACAGCAGAACTCAGACTGGGAGAAATAAAAGCAGCACAATTAGTAATTCTGTTCCTGTGCTAAAAAGAAATATGCGGGCAGGAGGAAAGCTGAGTTGAGATAATTAGTTTGCTGCTACTCCTTCACTGTCCAGTCAAGCAAGGGGCAGTGACAAGACCCATTTGTATGTCTTAGGCCTGCCCTGCCAAACAGGGTTGTGCTGTTTGGCAGAGCTTTCTAAATCTTGTGACTGGATGTGCCAGAAATATCAATCCTTGGTAGGTAAACCAGCTCATTTAGCCATCTGCCCGAAGTTCAGCTTTTTTTACCCTTTATGGGAGGACCTGATCTCACCAACGCACATAGTGATCTTACTGTTCAAGCAATACATTGATACTGCAGTGATCTTTCGCTGCATGAAAAAGCAAAGCAGAGCTGTATCAGTTCTGACTTGCTTCATAATAGCTGCCAGTGCAGACTGGAAACACAGAAAAGGTCAAAAGCATTGTGTTTGTGCTACAGAATGCTCTCTGTAGCAGGATCAGAAGTCCGGAAGCTGATCAGTTCAGCTCCAGAGCTTAGCCCTATACCCACGCTGTCATTAAGAATGAGAAATGCAATCCCAGCACTATTTTAAAATAGCATCCGGGGTGTAAAGTACACCTGACAGAATTATGTAGATTGCCACCGCTGACATCTACTTTAAGAATGTTGGTCCTTGGCTTCCCGTGCTTAAAAGCAATGTACAGTATTGCAGAGCTTGATTATCAGAATGTAACAGGCAGTTTTAAGAACCAGTGTCGGGTCAGACATAACCTGCATTAATATCGCCCCTTATTCGAAACAGTACAAAGAAATAAAAGGCAAAAAGGGACATACATTTTTATTCTGAAATGATCTCTGGCCACAACAATAAAATTTAACAAATATTCACTAAAAAAATCATACTTCTGTCATCTGCTGTACAATACATACAGTATAAAACTGGCCACTGATTCTTGTCCACTCGAACATATCCAATGCAAAGTGGAGCCAGCAGCATCTCACAGAAAATGTACACAAAATTATACACAAGTCCACATTCAATCAAAATGGTTCACATATCAGTACACACAACTGCAGCATATTACAGTCACATGTCTAAGATGTTGCTGAAGAAGCAAAGCAACAGCATCAGAGGTTCTTAAGTGTGGGGTGCCAGGTTATACTGCTTATTTTCACAATCTCCTATAGGAATTACAGGCGTGTTCATTAACAAATAATTCACTCCATGGGTGCATACCTGTGAGGCTGGGTGACAAACCAGCATACTTCCTTAATTTGCAAACCACAATATATTAGCAAAAAAAAGCCACATAATAGGTGCATATGTATTTAATTAGGAACAAAAACAGAACCAAAAACAATCTGCACGTCTATGGCGTTCTGCATTCCTGACTACATCAATAAGTACTAGACATACTACCCACTCCAAAAAACAGATTAGATGTAGTTTGTAAACTAAATGTGCCCATAATCATTAGATCATTGCCAGATATGGCAGCTTGAGAAACTATATGAATGTGGCCTCTTCAGATACCTCCTGACCAATTGGTTACAGCAAAAGAATTGATCACCCAGGCTGGATTTTCACAACTAATGAGATAAAGCCACTGCCAGGGATGCATGCTCAGTGCATAAACATACATACTTGGCGAGTACAAGTATACATATTTAAAGCTCCATCGTTCTATACAGCTTCTCCAGCAGTCCGCTCCTCCGATTACAAGCTCGTGCATGGGCACCTAAGGGTTGGCTGTACATTTAACAAACCAGGCTTAGCGTCTTCATCTTTAGAGGATTTAACTGGAAACATACATCAACAATTCTGAAAGATTGTGACCTTCCAAACTATGCAGGGGATCACAGTCATGGCAGTACAATGGCAATTAATGCATAAATAGCATGGCCAGTGTGTTCCACTTCAGAGCAGATTCAACTGACAATGGCCGCTCCACCCAACACAGCTGCCAGTTAACTGCAGATGTGATAAACTGCTAATGTGTAGAGGTCACAGCACGGGTCTCTGCCCGACAAGCTTACCAGAGCAGTGGAACACAGCGGCCTAAAGGAATGACAAAGGCTGCTTATTTCTTCCAACCTGAGATCTTGAAAATTGGTTGTATAAGATGTTTGACGCCACCATTAGGAACCACTGGGCAAGACATCCATAGCCAGTTTGTAAGCATAAACATATAAATTTCAGAAGTAAATGTCGGTCATAAGGTAAAAAGTTCAAAAGAGAGCTTGCATTGCTGTGTATATGATCGTAGTTTGAAATTGGGTTATGCTGTAATCTATGGAGAAGCACAGACTTAGACTAAACCCTTCAAGAAGAGTGTGCTCTTCTGGTCACAATTCACCCTCTCTCCTATTTACTGTATAACCCAAATAGAAGAGACTATGCACTCCAAAGCCATAAATGAAAAGTGGCTCAATTACCGCGCATCTAGGAAAAGTCGCTGGCTGCCAAGCCGTTACAAAAGGAATGCACTTTGGTTCTTACCAAATGCCCTGGGATTGAACGCACTACAAAAATGAAAAGTTTGAGGTAATTCTTACAAAATTAAATACGATTGTGTCGTTTCCTTCACTAGTAGAAGCATAACAAAAACAATGTACAAAATATAAAGGGTTGGTGTACAAATGCAGGTATATAGCACCTGTTGATTGACTTTGAGCTTCCTTAATTCCTTTAAATGAATGGAAGTATAATCCAGCAGTGTGAATGGATCTCAAGAAGAACAATAATACTACTGTTATAGGTTACTTATAAGGCCTCTATATAGGATTGGTTTAAGACAAGTAGCATTAATCTGTAATATAAATGCTTTCTCACTACTTACCATCTACAGAGTAAAACATGAGGCCAAACATGCCCAGTGTGGCATTGATAAAAGGCACGATTTATCCTGTATTGTAATAACTCATTCTGTTGTTGAAACAGCCGTTACCGTACAACTGAAATACACTTATGTGTCAAGTAAGCTCCAACTGGTGCACGAAACAGAAAAATGGAACCAAAGAAACAGCAACATATTGTGCTATCACTACTGCTGTAAATAAGCAAGATGTCTCCAGACAATGGGAACGTGTGAGACACAATATTGTTTCTAGGACAACACACAGCAGGTCACCAGAGCCCTTAAAGTAATGACAAAGTTGCACTTGGCATGCTTTGTGTTTGCACTTAACATTATAAAATGAATAAAAAGAAGCTGCTGTATTTGAGAATCCAAAATCCAATTTGGTGTAAGAAAAAGTAGACAAAATCGGCAAGAAAACATCAGGGCCGGTTCACTTTGTGACTATTCCTTTCCTAAATTCAAAGGTCGTTGAGACAATTTACTGTGATACAATAGTTCACATAAAAGAAGAACATTCAATGTACAGTGGGCACAAGAAATGTACAACGCACTGATAGGCCCGTCATTCATTTAAATTATACTTTTATATAATTGTTATGATGCTAGCCAAAATCAATGTCAACTGTATCTTGCACCAGAGAAACATGTGCAAACTGCTAGTCTGGGTATCATAGCATGTTTGGTTAAAGGTATAGCAATCGGCTGCTGTAATAACTATGGTACTATATTTAGACGAAAGGGAGAGGCGCTCTTCATATTTTTCGTTCTTGGCTCTGAACCAAATGTATAAACACATTCCTATTTGTGAAAAGGAATATTACAAACACTTTAAAACAAATGTGGATTGAAATTAACGTTTCTCACGTTGCACAGAGCCTAGATCCGTTTATGAGAAAAATAGATCATGACATCATCTAGTTTTTTTTTAGACACGTTTGGGGACCATGCTTTAAGTGTGAATAAAAACTGCAAAAAGTTAGAAATGTGGATGTAGTTTAGACATCACATTTAAAAACCACACTATTATCCAACCATATAGGTTTACTGCATAAATGAAAAGAGTTAACAGTCATAAACTGTTCTGGGTAGAACTCACATAAATCTCTAGTACCTGACATTATTAGAGACATTTGCAATAACCGGAACCTATGCAAGACGATTCGAATTAAAGTGATATTAATCACTTTAATTCTATATATA
>NW_017306333.1:1917842-1947550 GCF_000935625.1 Nanorana parkeri
TATATATAACAATTTTTTTTTTCTCTCCTTAAAGGAGACCCTCCTTTGCTGGAGGCTGTTTAAAAAAAAAAAAAAAGTTCTTCATTCTTTGTTTTCTAGTTGGTCCTCGCCATGCTCTTCCCCCCGCCCCCTGCACGGGTGCCACCATCGTTCCAATGGAGGCACCCGTGCGCACTCGTCCCCGCAGCGGCTGTGTGCGTCTATAGACACACACAGCCCTGTGGCAGGCCATGCCCCTTCATTAATTGATGGCAGAAGGAGCCTGTGGCTCCTCTGCCATCAGTATCCTCCCCCCGCAAACCGGAAGTTTGGGGTACGGAGGATCGCTTTGGGGCCGGCGGCAGGGAAGAGCGCAGCTGACAGGTAAGTGTGGGGGAGACTGGGGTAAAAAAAAAGGTGCTGGGCTGTTTTTACCCTAATGCAGTGAATGCATTAAGGTAAAAAACGCCCAGACCTTAATACTACTTTAAAGAATATATTAAAAGCGTCAATTGTATGTAGAATAAAAAAACATGGTATTCCCTGGGTTCCATACCACTGCATCACACTAAGTGAATATTCATTTTGTCTGGATTTACAAATATTGGTTCAAATAATCTGACTCCTCCATAAAAAAACTAAAAATATCTGAAGTAAATATTGCCTGCGTATAAAAGTACGAGGCCTTTTTATTTTTTATCAACTGTGACAAGCAGTGATGAACACTAATCAGCTGTGAGATTGTATAGATCCACAAAGTGCAGTGGCACATGTAGAAATCAATCAGATACAAGCTTTAACTAGTCTGCACTCTCTGGAAGCGGATTTCTGGCCGTTTGATGTGGTTTACTGGCAAACAATTACTCTTCACTTTTTTTTTATCACTCCTCGCACATACCTCTACATTATTAACATGCCTAGAACACTTTACTCAACTGTATGAAGATATGCAAAGTATCTCAAATGCACACTGGGAAATGATGTCTTCATACCAAACAAACATACAGATGCATCCACTTTGTCCAAGTCTACTTTGTCAAATAAATTAGAATATTGTGGGGCCAGATTCTCAGAGCGATTACTTCAAAATGAATGGTTGGTAGCTAATCCTTCGGACACCAATAAATTAGGTTTAACAGTCAAGCAATAGACAGTGGCCAGCCACTGATTTGACACTTCCTAAACAAAGCCAATTGTAATTGATATGCTTAAAAAATAACATCAAAAACTTAAAGCATCGTCCCCATTGTTTAAATACAAAATTGCATCGTTACTAAAAATTACAATGGCTGCACAGATAAAAGTATTGATATAAACTGAGCAATTAAAAATATTATGAATTTGAGCTGTATGCATAAGGCTCAGCAAGGTGTTTAAAGAAAAAAAAACGTTTATGAATCAGCTAACCAACTTTGGCAAAACGGTCCTTTGTTGAATATTTCCATTGGCATCAGTCATTTGGGCCAAATTATTTCTTAGTTTTGCAGCTGAGCCTGATGCAGGAGGTAACTTAGAGATTGATGTTATAGCACCCGAGCTTTCTGTTATTCTTTTCGATGGCGTTTTTTCCCCTGTTGGAGGCTTCGGCAAACGCCGTCGTAGCCAGTGATGCCGTAAAGCTTGGCTGGGCGTCATGCGTAGAGCAGGATCCCACTCTAAACATTGCGAGAGGAAATCAAGAAACAAGGGATCGTCACAGCCCTTCAAAGCAGTTACCCAGTCCCTACTCCCAGGAGGACCTCGTAATTTTCCTCTTCGAGAGCGACCACCATTCAGTACCACAGATCCATCTGGCAGGGTTGTAACAGTGCAATATCGAGGATAACCTTTGGAGCTGACAAAATTTTTGCCGCGTTTTGAAGCATCAAGTAGTTTTTGGGGTGGCATTCCCAACAATTCGATCATACATCCCAACTGATCACCTTCATCTTCTCCGGGTAAAAGTGGATAGCCAGTCAACAGTTCTGCTAGAATGCAGCCTAAGCTCCACATGTCGATAGGCATACCATACCGACCACCAAGAATGACCTCTGGAGCTCGGTAAAAGCGAGACTGGATATAAGTGTAAACACGCTGATGTTCATAACAGCTAGATCCAAAGTCTATGACTTTTATACCACTTCTACCCTGTTGCTTCAATAAAATATTTTCAGGTTTAAGGTCACAGTGGATTATTCTGTTTTTGTGCAAAGCATCCAAGCACTGTAAGATTGAGTGCGCAAACTTGCGAACTAAAGGCAGACTGAAGCCTTGAAACTTATTTTTCTTTATCAGCTCATAAAGGTTCATGCTTAGCAACTCAAATGTCATGCAGATATGATTGCGGAATGTGAAATTCTCCAGCATGTGGATGACATTCATGTTGTTATCTTTATCCTGCTTTTTCAGGTGTTCTAGGATTCGAATCTCTTCTGCCGCCTGACGATGAAATCGTTTCTCATTCCTCACCATTTTTAAAGCCACATGCTGGTGGAGCTTGTGATCATATGCCTTCACAACTTGACCAAAGCTTCCTTTCCCAATAACCTTGAGAACTTCATAACGGTATGCAACGTGATCGTGTGGCACTTGCACATATGAGCCCTGATCATCATCATAACCACCATTATTGGGGCCACCAATTACACCTTGACGTTTCTTTGCGTTTGGACCCAAGAAGAATATCTCTGAATAATTGAAAATTTCATGGTGTTCAAAGGCTGTTAGTTTTTGCATGTATTGCTTCATTGCTTGTTCCGGGGTTAACGAAGAAGACTTCACTTTGGTTGTCCCATCAGCAGATTTCAAAGAGCTGGAACTTCCTTGCCTCCGGTTTGTGCTTTCTAACTGTCTTTCAGGAACAACAGGTAGCCCAGTCTTGCCAACATGAGCGAGTCCGTTTGGTTGTGTTGTCAGTACTGTCCTTTTGTTGCTGTTATCTTCAAACAGCTGCTGCACCTGGATCTGTCCATGGCTGCTAATGTGCAGATGCTCATTCATTGTGTGCTTATTGCCTCCAATCTGAAAAACAAAGTACAGCATTGATAAAGTAAGGCGAAGAGTAAATATCTTTTGCAACCAACAATGCCGGCAAGCATCATCACAATTTATAACAAAGCAGTTTGGCATTAAAGACATTTTAAAAAAGGCACACTGTAAAAGAAGAGCAGTAATAACTACCAGACACACCCTCAGTAACTCTAATCTTCACTCTTTCGCTCATTTAAACTGGCTGCTGGAATATATTAGCATCCGGCACTGCCCGGTGTGCCGGATGCCTGTTTTTCCACAGTATGCCGAGGATCCATTGGCCAGATGCTATGTTACTGTGTCTCTGCAGTTACGCAGAGGCCAGCAGGTGGAACCACAGCAGGCAGCAGGGGATTGGAGGTATCAGATGAAATATGATCAGATTCTATTCATCTGCTACAAAGTGTCTCCGAAAGGGCAGAGTCTATATTGTCAATAGATACTATTCAGACAACAGCTGGCCAAGGCAAATTGCTACAATTACTCTTTCAGCCCTGAAGCACTCACTTTCTTAAAGGCATACTTCTGTCTATAATCTAATTTGGCCTTAGCAACCTCTGGGAGGAACCCCGATTATGAAAGGCTGCCCTATAATACATAAAAGAAAACAGTGGGAACCCCTCAAAATGGCAACAGCAAATAATCAGACTTAAGGTGCCCATACACTTTACAACCCTCGCAAGACTTTTGTCTTGCGAGGGTTGTAAAGTACTTAAATAACGTACGATCTGCCCATCTTGGACAGGCAGATCGTACTAGCGATCATCGCAAGCCCGCCCCCCTGAGGGGCGGGCTTACGATGACTGCAATGAGGGGCGGGCTTAAGATGACTGCAAACGGGCTGTGTGCGCGTGCGCACACCGGCCCGTTCGGCAGTTGTCGAACCAGCAGGCCACTAACTCGCCGAGAATTGTACGATTCCCGGCAGGTTTTCTAGCCTGCTGGTTCGATGGAAGACGTGCAACCGTTTCTACTGTACGATACATACACTGCACGATTCTTGTATGATCGCGGGATTTCCCGCAATTCTCGTACGAGAATCGTGCAGTGTATGGGCACCTTTAGAATCTCAGGTGTGGATTCCACAAAATAAATTGACAGGTGGTTTAACTCTCCAGACATATGGGTTTTGTGTAAAGTAACCCATTATTAACATTTACCTATGATGCAAATGCTCATCTCTTGCCTTTTTTAAAAACCAGATTTAAAGGAGAACTATGGGGTCAGTGTTTTTCCCCCATAGTTCTCCTTAGGGTAACGGGAGGACACAAACTAGCGTCCTCCCGTCACCCTAAGCTCAGTATACCGCGAGCTACAGCTCGTGATATCTTTATTTTGCTTTTCAGCTTCAACCCAACCTGTCCAGACACAGTTGTGTTCATCACATGCAACGTGCATTCACTGTGCTGTGCCATGCGATTCATTTGCATGCAGATGCCATGTGTCACATTCCGCATTTACACAGAAAACTCAGGAAAATATGAAAAGTCCTTTAAAGGAGAACTATGAGCTGAGTGCTTTTCACTCACCTCATAGTTCTAGACGACCTGTGACAATGAAACTGTCACAGGTCGGCTCAGTAGATCGGGAAGTGAGCGAACACATACCGGTGTTCGCTCACTTCTCAATCTTTTCACGGCACAGAGCTGTGACAGGGGAGGGACTGGATTCCCCCCTCCCCGCTCCGATCCTCCAGCGCTGACTAGCGGAACGGACGGGGGAGGGGGCGGGTACAGCTGGCTCTGCCTCTAGATAGGCAGACCCAGCTGTCACTCGCGCAGCTGGGCAGATCCCGGCATAATTGTCGGGATCCGCTTCAGCTGCGGCGTCTCAGTGTACCGCGAGCAGTAGCTTGCGGTATACTGTGGCGTCTCAGTATACCGCGAGCTGCAGCTCGCGGTATACTGAGCTTAGGGTGACGGGAGGACGCTAGTTTGTGTCCTCCCGTTACCCTTAGGAGAATTATGGGGAAAAGCCCTAACCCCATAGTTCTCCTTTAAATCTGTCCCTTTCAGAAGTCTAAAGCATTCTTCAAGGATCTTCTCAATCATTTTAATCAGCTAGCGGATGGTGAGGCTATTTTACAGCCTGGTGTATTCTCTGACCTCAGGCCTGTCCTCTCACTGGAATGGCCTGGAAACAGTGCATAATCCTCGGAGCCATCACCTTATGTAACCTAACACTTCACGCTGTAGTTATGTCAGCCTATCCGTGCATGTGGTGCTTTGGATGGATATAAATCCAGCTGTTCAAAATGAATAGGTTAAAAATATACTCTGCTTACTGCTTTCAATATGTGAAACCACTAAGGGCCTCAAGTATAAGGTGTCGGACTGCTAAACTTTCTGTATTTCCTTCCTATCAACATTTCAGTTTCCTGTGGCTAGGGTAGTGCAAACTGGTTTTCATTCAGACAATTCATTCATAAGGCCTCAGGCGAACATACAGTCCTGGTTACATGGCAACAAAAAGTACCACAACTGCACAGGGCAGTGTACATTTCTGCTGAGCTGCTCTACCACCATGCATTCAGATCTCAGGTTTGTTTGTTTTTTTTACAGAATATTAGATACTATTCTTTAGTAGCAGGACCTACTTTTTTTGTTCAACAGGAATGAAAAGCACACTAAAAGAGAACTAGAAATGAAGGAAGTAAAATATTAAATTGAAATGGAAAAAAAAAAAAACTTGTCACCAACAACCACCAAGGACATCCCCGATGTATTTATGTACAACAGGAAAAACAAGGAAGTAAATATTTCTAGATATCAGCCCCACTCAATTTATAGCTGAAACTACTGCTATAAAGAGAAAGGGTCAAAGTACAAACAAGGCCCTCCTATTCCTCTTGTATGGTTTGTATGGTATTGTATTGTAACAGTAGCGGCTCCCTTCCTTTTTGTAAAGCTCTGCACAAAACTGCTGGCCTCTATAAATCCTGTCTAATAATACCTCAGCCAAAACATAAACCATCCCTCATCAGTGACAACTGAGATCCTTCACCACCCACACCATGAACCTGTTTTAAGGGAGTTTTCTTTCTCCAATGACTTTTACCTCCAATCCACAGATATAGACCTACAAAAGCTGATCCTTGCACTGTTACTCTGTGCAATACAATTGTCACATATACCTTGTTGGCTATGGGCAGTTCCCTAAACCTCGAGTTTTCAGCAGGGGTCAAACATATCCTAGAACTGGCATTCTGCAGCTCAATATTTAACTGAATAACAAAACTGGGGCCCGCTGCTAACTGTAATTAACCCCATTACACCTACATCATTGACCGTCACAGGACCAAACGAATCCCATACTTTTCTATGGGGCCGTTTACACCTATGCAACACACTACTGTGCGATTCGGAAATGGTGCAGGTGCTTCTTTGTGGTGTGACACAGACTGGGAACACATGAAAACCGCTTGTACCATGCATGTTGTCCACTTTGGTGTATGACAACCCCTAGCAACCTATTCTTTATTTTACCTTCACAGGACAAAACGCATAACGCATGCAAATAAGGGCAACAAAAGGCATGAAAAAAACCATGAAAATGCAGATGGACGGGTGTGAACAGAGACTTCTACTCTAAGGCCCTGAAACAATAAGATTGTGTTATGACATAAACACAGAGGGTTTAGTGCAGAATTACCTTATTATTATTATTAAGGAAAGCAATCTGTTACAAATAACAATGACACTCAATGACATCTTTCTCTTCTTCTAAAGAGTTCATGCAAGGTGAAAACCTAGCACAGTATAACTGGAAAGAATATGCTCACCCCAGAGATACTGACAAATCAAAATAAAAGGCAGAGTCTTCTCTTGTGTTATCTGCACACGGAGCACCACTACCATTCTATTTAGCCAGGCGAGCACTACATAGATATGCAAGAGTCAACTATGTTCTTTTGGAACACAGATATGACCTAAAAATACTACATGTAATTAGTGGCAGCTGTAAATAACATTCACACAAATCAGGCTCGGTAATTAAAGTCCTGGGAATTTCATAGTAACCAGTCACTTGAGATTAAGTCCTTTAAACCCATCAAAAGACATTTGTGTTAAGAATCTTTGCAGCAGTCATGAACATGGTTACATTTATTAAGCATGCAATGTGTGAGCGGCCCCGCTGTCTGCTCTACAGACATGAAATCGAAATTCTGCCTGGCTGTCAGGCTGACTGTACCTTGCACATTTATTTCTATTAATACCACACAGTTGGCTGTATTTGGAAGGCTGGGAGACTGCTAAAATATGGCAATCTGAAAAGGCAGGGGTAGGCAACCTTGGCAGAGTGGCTGTTGTGGAACTACAAGTCTCATGTGGCATTGCAAAGCTCACAACCATGGGAATTTATTCACTTATTTATTACAGGAATTTAAAACAGCGCTGAAAATGTATGCAGTGCTTTACATACTGCACATTCCCGTCAAGGAGCTTACAATCTAAGGACCCTATTGTACATGCATACAGGGCCACTTAACCTTCCAACATGTCTTTGGAGCATGGGAGGAAACCCACGCATGCACAGGGAGAACATACAAACTCCTTGCAGATCATGTCCAGACCGGGATTCGAACCGAGGACCCTCAGTGCTACAAGGGAGAAGTGTTAACCACTGAGCCACAGTGCTGTAGTTGCACCACAGCTGGAGCACCCCTGTATTAAGGGATACTCCTATTTTGAAATGATATCAGATTATATGAAAGTTCAGTTTATAATTCTTACCGTGTGCGCTGCGTTGTGGGTTCTCAGTGGTGGCAGGGATACAGGCGATGGTGGCCCCGTGCCAGCCGCGGATCGGGGGAGGGCTGGAGATGGCTGCAGCTGGCTAGTACCTTCGCTTCCTCTGCCTAAAGCACAGAAGGCACAAACCATAATTTAGGATTATAGCATCCACAACATGCACCGTTTAAAATGCTTTAGGTGACAACATGGGGGCCAAAGCGTAGAGTAGACCCGATGGCCATAGAAGGCACCCCACCCCTTCCTCTGTCACACAATCTGCTATGTCAAGGATGCCATTGTTAGGGATAAACCCATGATCCAAGATTAGCCAGCCATTTATTACAAACGGAGAGTGAAGCAAACAGGATTTCCAAGTCAGACAGTGCTTTGTTTTCAAGTATGCTG
Source organism: Nanorana parkeri (assembly GCF_000935625.1). Taxonomy (NCBI): domain Eukaryota; kingdom Metazoa; phylum Chordata; class Amphibia; order Anura; family Dicroglossidae; genus Nanorana; species Nanorana parkeri. Next base: position 1,925,969 of record NW_017306333.1, read on the forward strand.
TCCCTGTCTGGCTCATCTCCTGATCGCTGTCACACATCCATTTCCCCTTCATACAGTCTACAGGGCTGCTAAAAAGTGTCTCCCAGGTGCACGATGTAACAAAGGTGGGGGAGGTGACTTAACCCCTATGAGCCCGTGCAGGCCTGCATAGGCGATCGGCCTGTTAGAGAAGATGACAGGGTCCCCCGACTGTTTAGGATCTCTCATTTCACCAAAGTGACTCCTTCATTATATACCCACATGGCTTTACAGTTCACCCCCACGTCCGCCCGGGGCTCCACTCTTACCGGCCGGATGTACAGCCACGGCCGCCCCGGGTTTTCTGGTTAACATGGCGGATGAGGAGGGAGAGGCCAGAGGGGAGCAGGGACTCGAACTCCAGATCCGGGCTGTCGATCCCCCACCGTCTCCACTACCTCCGCTCCCCGGCTTCTCCGATCAGAGCGGCAGCGCCCCGGCATCCCCGTCACTCTCCAGCACAGCACGGGCGGCCCCGCTGCCTCCTCCGCTCTCAGGCGAGCACCCGAGGGAGTCAGTATGGGAAGGGAACAGCCGGGAGCATAGGCCCCGCCCACAGCACTGTGATCACCTCCTCCTCCTCCTCCTCCCCCCTCACTGGAGAGGGGCACCGTTACACTTCCTACCCTGGGCTCACTAACACGCCGCCTGGTCTTGCACCGGGCTGCCCCGAACCGGGGAAAGTGAAACAGGGGCTGAGCTGCCCGTTGTGGTGAGACGTCGGACGACGGCCACTAGTTCGGGGAGGGAGGGGACTCGTCTCCAGGTGACCAACAGATCGCAAGCGGCTAGAGCGTTGCTAAGCAGCGAACAGTTTTTGTGTTCACATATTTAGGAGAGCATAGAAGTGATGTGGTAGGGTATTTTTTATTGCAATATACTTAAAGGGTCAGAAAACCTATTTTAAAAAAAATAAAGCTGCTGGGATAGAATTCTGAGAGCTGCATGTGGTGACTTCTCTCTGACCTGGAACAAGCATATACATGTGCGGTGTGGAGACATGTGATATGTCCAGGCTTGTTTTGGGTCACTGACTCACTAAATAGGGAAGGGTGAGGATGACAGTGCCATAGCTCACACAGGTCATCAGTGGCAGCTCCCATATTGTATCCTGATGGCTTCCTTGTCACGCAGTGCGTTTGTGGAATATGTCTGTATGCTGTATGTGAGTTTACATGCTATATTGCTGAATGTCACTTCAACATACTAACGTGCATTGCAGTAACGCACTGCTGCACAAAGGTGTGTTCCAGCCTGCAAGTTACAGTATACTATCAAATACACACACAAAAAAAGAAAAATACTAACAGGTTCTAGGGCAACATAGTTGATCTGGAAAGTGAGCTGAATTGGAGATTTTTTTCAGTTCAGCTATTTTGGCCTGGATGGTTCACTTCTCCTGCTTTCTCCAAACTCTTCACCCTTTTGTGAATAACCCTGTAAATTAAATAAACTATGCTACCCAAAATACACCACCCACAAAAAAAAACACACCCTTTGTATAATGGAAAAAAGAGTAGATTTTGTCTTTATAAAGAAAACTTTAGCTTTGAGGTTCATTTATAAAAGTTCCGCTGGCGTATTGTGTTCAGACAGTATTAATGCCCCTAGATGGCGCTGACGAGTACTGGAATTCCCTATAGCTGTCAGTGCCATCTAGGGGCGCTAGTAGAGTATTAGCGGTTAGGGATGCACCGATACCGATAGTAGCATTTAGACGAGTACTGTACTTGTACTTGCCCAAATGCTCCGATACCTTCCCCGATACCGGAGGAAGCAATCAGGAAGCCAGCTGGTGAGTAATGACCCGCCTCCCGGCTTCCTGATTGGCTGGGAAGCTGGCCAATCAACATGGAGCCGGCTTCCCAGGCAATCAGGAAGCCGGTTAGCATGTGATTGGCCGAGAAGCCGGCTCCATGCCAGCGGAAGCACCCGTATCGGTACTTGGTATAAGCAAGTACCGAAAACAAAATATCGGTGCTTGTACTTGATATAAAAAAAACGGTATTAGTGCATCCCTATAAATGGCATCCACCTGGAATAGATATAACTTTACCCCTAAGTGTCCGTTCACATCAGCAGCATGCACTACCACACAGCCACCACAGCAGAAGTGAAGCTGTACAAAGTGCTGATTTTAGCACATCAGACTGTTGACCTTTTTTGTTTTCTTTGTAACTCTATTGAAATGTCACTGTTAGGACACAGACATTGTCTTGATCATCATCATTGTCCTGATCACCAATGTCACTGATAACAAAAATGAGCGTAAATCCAAATTTAGGACTTGCTACTAGAATAGGAATCAAGGGGAAATCTTCCAATGGGGACTCTTGTTCCCAAGACAACTATCCAAGAGGGGGATTTCCCTCACATTGGAAAGATATCCTTTCACTTCCTGCTGAGTCTACAGGATTGGAAGTGAAGAAAAATCTCCCTAATGAAACAGAAGAAGAAGAAAACTGACAGCAGTTTTAACCTTCCCCTGCGCTATCCAAAATAGAAAGAAAGTTATGGATTTAAATATAATTTAAGCCTTCCCCGTGCTTCTAAAACAGTGGCTTCTGTATCTGTGTTGAAGCGATCGTCTTATTTCCTGTCCCTCTGATCACACAGGAAGTGAGAAGGAAATTCCTCAATGAGGTCACAGTTATAAAAACCTAAACGTTTGAACTCTTTCCCAACATTTTGCCTGTAGTGAGGCTTTGATGTTGGTTTCTATACTGTTTATACTTTAGTGATCTTTCAGACAGCAATGCAGTGTATCCAGATGATTACAGCCACATGAAGGAGCAGGGTTGGTGTACAGGTCTGTATATAGATGAGGGCAGCAACCAGAAACATAAATTAGCCAGCTGCTGTCCTTGTGCTGGCCAGCTTGGTGACAGAGCTGTGTTTGTGTGGTTGCTTGTGAGCTCAGGCTGTTCTGATGTATGGCATGGTGCATGAAGCGTGGAGGAGACGGGGTTCCCTGGGGAGGAGGAGCAGCTGCCCCTATGAACCCCTCCTCCCTCTTGGCCTCTTATACAGACACTAGAGGCTGTCAGTCAGCACCATGATCATGTCATGGGGACAAACACAGGAACTCGTACACCCTTCACTACAATCTTCACGTGCCCTAGGGTAACCGGATGTCCCCACTGCTAAATAATGTCCCTGACAAATATGTGTCAAAAGAATAGCCAAGGAATTCATTATTATTTCTTCTAGATTGTAAGCTCTCACGGGCAGGACCCTCCTAACCATCTTGTCTTTATTTGTATTGTGATTGTAATGTCTTCCTTATATTGTAAAGCCCTGCGCAAACTGTTGGCGCTATATAAATCCTGTATAATAGAATAATATCTCCTATCCATGAAACAAACTTGCGACAGATTCATGTACATGTCGGTAAGGTGTAAATGAATCTGTCGCAACTCTAACATACTGGTAGCAATTCATTGAAGCATTTGCAACCCTCTTTTGGCATTATGGTTGTATTAGAAAGTCCCGCGCTAAAGTCACCAAAGCCATGCGATGCAGTGGTGTGAACTGAGCCCATTCGAAACAAGGCAGCGGTTCATAGATAATAAATGTCTATAAATAAGCCCAAATGCCTTAGGGATCAATCACACCAAAATCGTAAGGGAATCACAACACAGCAGAGGGTCCGTTGACTTGCAATTGTACCTTCCGATTTCCTTCTGTTCTGTTGCGTTGCAATCGGTTTTCCAACAGATGCTAATGGAAGGACACTGAAAAATGAATGGGACTAGTCCACACCGAATCCATTGTGTTACATTGCGCTGAAAAAAAGTGCTGTGTTCTACTTTTTCTTTCAGAGTAACACAACGTAATGGAGCAGTCATCCCAATAATTTTTTGGTGTCCTTCTGTTAGCATCTGTTGAAAAACGGACTGCAGTGCAACGGACAGCAACCCAACGGATCCGGTGTGAATGGGCTCTTAGAGGTGGGCAACAGTAGAAGTGGAGAAGCTGAAATTGTATACTGGGTAAGAAGGTGGAATAAAGTGTTTTCAGTGAAGAATAACAATGTGTGATCAAATTTGTTTCAGATACATGAGAGAAGCAAAGACAAGCTTGTGATCGGCACCTGCTGAGCTCCCAGATGAGGGCTAATGGAGGATGTGAGCGGTGATCTGCTTTGTTAATATCACAATTTGAAAATGTTATTAACCTTAAAGGAGAACTATGAGGCGAGTGAAAATCAGTTCTAGCCGACCTGTGACAATGAAACTGTCTTAGGTCGGCTCAATAGATCGGGAAGTGAGCGAACACATACCGTCGCTTGCTCACTTCTCGATCTATCCGTGCAGAGAGCCGTGACTGTCACGGCTCCCTGCAGGGATTCCCCCCCCCTCCCCTGTCCGATCCTCCAGCACTGACTGAAGGAACGTACGAGGGAGGGGGCGGGTACAGCTGGCTCTGCCTCTAGATAGGCAGAGCCAGCTGTCAATCACGCAGCTGGGTGGATCTCGACAGCTGTAGCTCCTTTAAGCAGTCCAATCCAAGTTCAGTTGTCATATTACGCTGTCAGATTTGGGGAGGAGGGATCAGTACATTGATGGAAATACCTTGCCAGGTCAGAGATAGACAGCACCAGCAATGCATTCTATGCAGCAGCCATATCATTTTTAAGTGTAAAGGATTGTCAATATTTTCACAGCTCCTGGGGAGTATATTACTATGGGTACAACACTGTAGTTATGCAGCCCTGTATGAACACGCTGTAAAGTAAAATACGTGTTCTAAAATAACAAAGCATATTGTTCAGGACAATAGCCCAGCACCAAGTTAGAACGGGCAGAGTGACTGTTCATGGAAGATCTAATAATAACATGTTGCTAAGGTTTCTAAGTTTGTTTACATGACAGTATTGTGACCTGTGGGATCACATTAGTGAAGTGTTTTTGGAGTTTTTGTTCCACTCATCCCCATCAGACTCTGGATTGTGGTAGATGCTGGCAGTCATTACTATTGTGTGAAATTGATTAACAAAAAGAATTCATTCACTGACTAGTGGTCATGAGTTGATACTCTGCCTTGTGGAACGGTTCAATGTACAATGTCTGGCCAAGAACAATTTAGAACAAACACTGGAAGCTTTAGGAGCACACATATATGTTTAACTGTTTTAAACACCTACTTGATTTGACTAACAAAGTGAGCAGCCATTAGATTAAAGGGCCAGTCAATCAGAATTGAAATTTCAGTAGAGGATGGATGCTTTTGAAGGAATCACCCATTGGCTTGTTGCATAATAAGGACTGCCACGGGGCTGGTATTTTACTGGCCTGGTTTGTACAAATGGGACATCTTACCAATGTATTTAATAACAAAGAAATAATATAGGCTTTGTTAGACTCAAAGGGCTTGATTTACTAAAGGCAAATAGGCTGTTCACTTTGCAAGGGAATTTGCTCTTTGCAAAGGAATTGTCCTTAGTTTAGAGAATGAGGTGAAGCTCTGCTGGCTTCCATCATCCAAGGTCAAGCAAATATGCAGTTTTTATTTTCCTTGCATGTGATTGGATATTCTTTAGATGAATATTTACCAGATTCAGTAAGCTAAGGGGAAATTCCCTTGCAAAGTGAACGGCCTATTTGGCTTCAGTGAATTAGCCCCATCATTCTTTAAAGTGACTCTGTCATGAGAAAAGTATAGGGTCTGTCACTGGTGACTTCTTCTTTGAGAATGTCATGGTGATGTCACAGTTGTCTGGCTGTCAGGGTGATGTTTTGTCTTCAATGTTGTCACAGTCTATGACCTGAAAAAAGTATAGAAAGACCCATAAAGGCCATTGCTGGCGGGCAGAGTTGGACACTAAGCTGCAGAATATGCCATCATATGCGGGATGTTAAATGCCAGCATGTTACTGGACTTGCCAGCATGCATCCGTAAATAAAATATTAAGTTTGGGTGGACTGACCTTCTAACATTGTATATCATGGATCCTTTGGCCGTGAGATCTTTAAAGGAGAACTATGAGGTGAGTGCTTTTCACTCACCTCATAGTTCTAGCCGACCTGTGACAATGAGACTGTCACAGGTCGGCTCAGTAGATCGGGAAGTGAGCGAACACATACCGGCGTTCGCTCACCTCTTGATCCTGTCAAAGCTCTCTGCCGTGACAGGGGAGGGGCTGGATTCCCCCCTCCCTGCTCCGATCCGCCAGCGCTGACTGGCGGATCGGACGGGGGAGGGGGCGGGTACAGCTGGCTCTGCCTCTAGATAGGCAGAGCCAGCTGTCACTCACGCAGCTGGGCGGATCCCGGCATAATTGTCGGGATCCGCTTCAGCTGCGGCGTCTCAGTATACCGCGAGCAGTAGCTCGCTGTATACTGTGGCGTCTAAAGCCTTAACCCTATAGTTCTCCTTTAATGCAGGCATAAGAATCAATAATCTGGTTATTCATGTGTAGTTACTGTGCCCAACATACACATGTGCACACTTAAACACTATTTTGCTTCCTAAAGGCTCTGAAAGTTACGTTATGTGTTGACAGTAACGCATTATGGAAAACATAGAATCGCCAATCTTCTTATTTACGTTTAAAGCTAGCCATACAACGCCTGATTTCTGTAGCAACTACTACAGGTTAGTGTATGAGATAAGTTTCACCTCTTCTGGGGAAAAAATCTGCTCCAAGTTTCCTTCAGTGCCGCCCACAAGTGTAAAAGTCTGAAGACTTGGTCATGTGTCTCTGAAGGAGAAGACCAAAGTACAGATTAGCTGATCCTCTCCTTTAGTAGCAAAGATGTGTCTAGACCTTCAGACACTTGGCAAACACTGAAGGGAGCATGCAGCAGCATTTTCTGTTAGAAAGGTTAGAATTTCAGCCCTTCCATATTACTCTTTATTTATACTTAGTATGGCTTTTAAAGTAAAGCTGTTGTGAGTAAAACTATTATTATTATACAGGATTTATATAGTGCCAACAGTTTGCGCAGCACTTTACAAAATGGAGGGAGGCAATACAGTTAAAAGAGAACTATGGGGTGAGTGTTTTTCCCCATAGTTCTCTTAAGGGTCACGGGAGGACATATACTAACGTCTTCCCGTGCCCCAAGGCTCAGTATAAATGTCCAAGGACCTGTAGCACTCCTTACCGGACTTCCCATGTGGAGATGTGGGTGCTCGCAATGACTACGGATGGCGCCGCATCAGATATAATCGTTGGATATGGATGTCACCAGCACTCCAGAAACGACAAAATAACAAAAGATTTTAGTGAATCTTCATTTTATTCACTCGAAAGGAATCAAGCGCTTTCGGGGCCGCACAGGGTCCCCTTCATCAGGCTTAAAGCTGTCGTTTCTGGAGTGCTGGTGACATCCATATCCAAGGCTCAGTATATCGCGAGACTGCCGCAGCCGGGACGGATCCCGACATTACTGTCGAGATCCACCCAGCTGCGTGAGTGACAGCGGGCTCTGCCTATCTAGAGGCAGTGTCCTGCCCGCTCCCCCGTCCGTTCCTCCAGTCAGCGCTGGAGCATCGGAGAGGGAGGGGGAGAATCCCTGCAGGGAGCCGTGACTAACAGTCACCACTCTCTGCAGGGAGATGATCGAGAAGTGAGCGAGCGACGTTATGTGTTCGATCTATTGAGCCGACGTGTGACAGTTTCATTGTCACACATCGGCTCGGACTATGAGCATGATTGATTTTCACTCACCTCATAGTTCTCCTTTAACAATACAATTTCAGTACAGGAGGGTTAGGAGTGCCCTGCTCGTGAGAGCTTACAATCTAGTATGAGGGACAAGCAATACAAAAGGCATTAATTGTCAAAGAGGAGCTGATGGAAGAAGTAAAGGACAATTATTATGTAGAGGTGGGATAGGCTTTCCTGAAGAGATGGGTTTTCAAGGATCGCCTAAAGGTGGACAGAGTAGGAGATACGTGGACAGATTGGGGTATGGAGTTCCAGAGGATGAGAGACACTCTGCAGAAGATCTGGAGGGGAGCATGGGAGGAAATGGAGAGCAGGAGGTCTGGAGAGGATGCTTTGGGTAATATTTTGAGATGAGGTTGGTGATGTAGCTGGGGCCAGCGGTGTAGATGGCCTTGTATGTTGTTAGTATTTTGAATTTTTTGGCAAGTGGGAGCCAGTGGAGAGAAAGATGGTCCTCAGACTCCAAGAGCCCATAGGAGAAGAGGCTGCAGGGACCAGTCTAGCAGTCAGGTGGGACCGAGGATTAGGTGATTATATTGTCTTTATTATAGCCCTTAGACCAAAACAAGCCCTTAACCCTTGCAGTTTGGGGGTAGCCCCACTGCAAGGGTTATTTTTTACATTTCCTAGAGTCCTTCTTTAAAGAAAAGTCACAAGTCCTTATCTGCATACTCGTTCCAGATTAGTGACTTTTGAATCAAGAAGGTCAACATGATAGCCTCCATGATTGCCTCCATGCGTCTTGCACAACATATTAATTTTAACATAGCTATATTCACATATGAGTATAGGTGCACTTTAATGCAGCAGGGACTGATCCTGGGGGACTATTTAAAAGGACCTCTGGATTTCACAGTTGCCATCTTTACTAACTGGTTATTTCAGGCCAACTGCTTATAAAGCCTATATTTTAGGTACATACGAGAGGTAGAACCACAGTTCGAGCCGACCTGTGACAATGAAACTGTCACACGTCGGCTCAATAGATCAGGAAGTGAGCGAACACATACCGTCGCTCGCTCACTTCTCGATCATGTCCCTGCAGAGGGCCGTGATTGTCACTCACGGCTCCCTGCAGGGATTCCCTCCCCACCTCTCCTGTCCGATCATCCAGTGCTGACTGGCATAGGTAGGCAGAGCCAGCTGTCAATCACGCAGCTGGGTGGATCTTGACAGCAATGTCGGGATCCGTCCCGGCTGCAGCGCTCTCAGTATACCATAAGCTGTAGCTCGCGATATACTGAGCTTTGGGTCACGGGAGGACGCTAGTATATGTCCTCCCGTGACCCTTAGGAGAACTATGGGGAAAAAGACTTACCCCATAGTCCTCCTTTAAATGACACAGTAGTAATCCATCAATGTAATATACTACAGGAGAGGTAACTTTTGTATACATTCCTGAAAAGTTAAAAATTATTTGCTTGGAGAGAGAATATTTTTTTTTTTCTGGAGTAAATGGTGGGACACTTCATTTTTTTATTTTCTGTGTTACTATAGGTCCATTTTTTTCATGCTGTATTTTTTTTATGGATGTTATCACAGTTAACTTTAATGCAGTTAGCTTATTTGTGCTTCAATCTCTGTTTTGAAAACATTAGCAAAGCTGCTTTATTTCAGCTTGCTAATGTTAATGATGCAACATACCAACTTGTTTTATAGGTAAAAGATTATTATATGCTATGACAGACGGCTGTGGTTTGATATGTTGGAATAATGACCTCGGCACCAGTGTCTACACCATCTGATTCACAAATGTGCCAAGGGCTGTCTGTTTCACACCAGGACATTTACTAACCAATCTGGATTCTGGAACAGGACAAATCCATTGAGAAAATAATAATTTAATGTTCTACACTTTATGTGTGGGTCGGGAGACTTTGCAGAGTAAACACCGGATACAGGGAAAACATGTCGGTGAACAAAAACTGTAGCCAACAATGTGTATCAGTTATGAAAATAGTCAAATATGTTCTTTGATGTACATTTCCATTTACGAAATATATAAGTTCAATGGAATTGTGACACTGCCGTGTGCATTTTTATATGGTATTCATTTTTTTGGCAAAATGCCTGCTTGTAAGCAGCCCTAATAAAGTGACTTGCTGATTTGCATAATGAGCCAGCATGTATAGTGCATTCAATTCAGAAAAACATTAATTTTAACCCTTTCGCTGCCAAAGCCTTTTTTGCGTTTTTGCAAACATGTTAAATTTCAAAATTTTAGGCCTGGAATTTACCTAAACCCCCCTAACATTATATATTTTCTGAAAGCAAAGACTGTATAGAATAAAATGGTGGCAGTTGCAAATTTTTCTGTGTCACAATATAAGTGCAACTCTTTATCAAACCTAAATATTTTTTACAAATTAACTTGTTAATTTTAGTGCCCCAAAACACAATATATTACCTATTTTTTTGTAAAATATAAAAGATGAGGATACAAGGAGTAAAGAGATACCCAACATGCCCATGTTAAAATTGTGTGTGTCTGTGAAATGGCGACAAAATACAGCACACCGAATTGTCCATAGGCGATGATTTTAAAGCCCGTACAGGTCATCAGTTTAAAGATATCTGTGAATATTGGCCCTAGAATTATTGCTCTCACTCTGGTGCACGTGGGGATACCTAACATGTGTATTACGATCATCGTTTTCTTATGTAGGCGCACCCAAAACGTGTTTAAGATAATGAGCGTGCACTTGCGGGGCATTTTTTTATATTTCTACATTTATTTTATTTAATCTTATTTTTAATTTTTTTTACTTTACTTAATTCCTATCCCGTGAGGGGGGCTTACAAGCCCCTTATGTGATAGCATACTAGTGATGACAGGTTCTCTTTAAGGTGATATTAAGGGTCAACTACACCTCTTGTCACCTTTCCACTCCAAATAAGCTATTGGAGGGCAAATCACGCTCCAAATGGTTATTGTCCGGCTTCTGCAGCTGAGCAATGACATCTGAGGGACTGGAAGTGATGCAATCAGCGTCGCTTCCGGTCTCATAGAGCAGGGAGGAGATCCTTGAACAGATGTTTGGTCTCCTTCCCTGCTTCCTGCTGACACCCGACATGCCGGTACCGGGCCCTCAGGAGAGGCAGTGGAACCTGGGAAGCACGGCAGGTGTGTTGGGCGGGGGGCGCACTTCACCAGCTTGTGGAAGAAATTTGGCGGCAGCTCAGTCGGCTTTACGAATGTAAACAGACTAGCTGCCGGGAGTCTGTTTAAAGGGGCCTGCTGCCAGCGATGTATGACATATGTCAGTGGCAGCCAAAGGGTTAAAGGTTTTCAGAGGTGGCAACCTCTCTGTTGCCTCTTGTAGTATTAATTAAAGTGGCACTAAACTATGGAGTTAAATCTTAAAAATAGACTCAAGTACCTTAACCAATAGTTAAAATTTAGTTTATTTGTGTATCCCTCAGCTGTAAATCCTCAAATCATCTCTGAATTCACGCTGACACTTTCCTTTCTTGTGGAGGGTGGCTACTTTTGTTCCCCATGATCCCTGTGTGTGTTGTAAAGTAGTCAACGCTTCAAGCTCCCTCCCGTGATGGACTAAACTCTGTTTAGATAACTCATTTGTTTTGAGATTGTAGTCCATCACAGGAGTGAGCTTGGAGTGGTGACTACTTTACAACACACACAGGAACCATAGGGAACAAAGGTAGTCACCCTCCAGAAGGAATGACAGCATCAGCACCAATTCAGAGATGATTTGAGGATCTACAGCTGAGTGATACACAAATAAGATACATTTTTGTTAATAAATAAGGTACTTATCCCTTTTTAAGGTAGAACTCGTGAGTTTAGTGTCACTCTAAGATTTAAACTTGCACTTAAAAGGTACAGTAGAATAATGAAAACTTGAATCTAACTATGAGACAGTGGGGTTAATTTACTAAAGGAGTAAAGCATGTTCACTTTGTAAATGAGGTGAAACTTGGTGAAAATTCACTTTGCAAATTAAAATTGAAAATTCCCTTTTGCTTACACATGATTGCAGGATTAAAGTTAAGACAATTTTACTTTTTTCACTAGGCTAAGTGAAAATTCACTTTACTAAGTGAGCAACCACCTCTCCTGTAGTAAATCAAACCCACAGGCCTATAATCTAATCTGCTCTCAGTGTGGTATTTACCTGGTAGCATATTTAGGCACCCTCATGGGCTTCACTGGCAGGCTCAACAGATATTTGTGGGAGTTTGCAGTAGGACTAAGAGTACACTGTAAGTGCCAGTGCACTTATCATTCAGTACTTCAGCACGTATATTTTTAATGGGAGGCTATAGTTTTACTTAGAAGTTACAATGTCACAAGCCTCGATAATTTAAAGAAGTCTCAGCAGAAGATGAACAACCTTGTTAAACCCCCAGGGGACCCAGTGCACAAAAATTGGTGGCGTGCACAACACATTTTATCCCATTCAAATTTGCGCAGGAGTTGCTAAGCAGAATTGTCGGATGGCTCACCCTTCCCTGCCCATCCTTCCCACGCCACCAATTTCCAACTACGCTGGATGAAGTAAATGACAGTTCTGACAGACAACTCACAGGAAAGGGGGAATGACAGGAAATGCACACAGAGCCCACACAATGCCTGCCCCATCCTCCTCTGAAAGCTGCCAAACAGAATAGCTTTAGCTTTGCCATGCAGCCCTGTGCCTTCTCTTATTTCATTTGCCAGCTTCTTTAAAATATGAAAGAAATACTGAGCCTGGACCCACCGCCAACTGTTCAGTTGATATACAATGGAGTAATAAATGTTGGCATGTGTTGTTGTGGGTGTCAGTGGTGAGAAAGTGTTATCATTCACAAAAACAAGCCAACTACTGCACTAATTTCTATTGGGCAAGTTTAGTGTGGTAAGTGGCTTGTGTTGTTGTGGGCTTGTGTTTTTGTGAATGTCAGCATTTCTCTGCAGCCAGACATTCACAACACTCACAGCACTCACAGAAAAATAAATTGCTTTTTTTTTGTTTTTTTCAAAGCCCTTCACAGATTTAGTTTAGACCAAGTGCAATGAGCAGTGGATCCCCTGGGAATTTAACAAGCTTTGTCATCTTCTGGTGAGACATCTTTTAACTGAAGAAGTTTAAATCAGAAAAAATGCATAAGTGATCTTTAGATTCAGTGAGTTGATGACTTTGCCTTTTAAATTTAACCTTGACCGTGTCTCCTCCAAAGCCTTCCTATTAGTCACTAATTGTGATTAACAGCCTCATGCTCTGGGAGTGTCCGGTATATTTCTGCAATGTTTAGGTCCCTGTTTGCTGTGTGCCTGCCCAGCTGGCCTTGCTGACATTTTTAGGATGTCACAGAAAGGCTTAGAGTGCTGAGGTGACATAGTTAACTCTGGCAATCACAGATGACTGTATAAGAGCTGCACTATGCCAATGACAAGACTCTACTGTAGGTTTATGTTTCACATAAAGAACATATAAACTGAAGAACAAAAATTCAATATATTGCAGCTTACTGATCCTTACATTTGGTGACTGCATATATTTTCTTTTTCCATTCTAAGTTCAGATGTAAGTTCAGAAAAATACCTGCTAATCTTGCCAGGATATCAGTGTCCTTGACTTAAATTCCTGTCCAATGAACTGATATCTCAAAGAATGTTGTCAGGTTTCCCAGCTGTCTTCTTAGAACACCTTGGGGGCAGTCCAAATGAGGAAAGCAGCCTAGGGTAACAGTGCTGTATCTCTGTAGATACAATAGAGTAAGTGAGTTTTGTTACACCAGTAGAGGAAGTGTGTTACTGGCAGGATCACCAGGTGAAAATAAAGTTAAAAAACCTTAAAAAAAGACTAATTAAGCCACCACATCTAAGAGCTATAAGCTGCAATATATTACATTTTATTTTTGGGTTTAGATAACCTTTAAAGGCAGGACTTGAAGAGGAGAGTGGCAGAAATAAAAACAGTGCTGACATAATACACGAAGGAAGCAAAATGAGGCAGTGCTATGGTTAGACACATTTTATGGTTCGTGCATTTCTAAACATTGATATGTAAAGCTGAACTTCAGGCAAACAGCTAAGTACACAGATTAAATAAACATAGAAGAACTGTTTTAAAGGATACGTATTTATTTTCGTTCATTCTGAGATTTACACAGCTCTGCCCAACAGCAGAACCCAGCAAAGGAGAGGAAGCTGTTTTTTGCAGTTTCACTCTCACCCCTCCCTATTTCCACTCTGTGACTGGACAGAGAAAGGGGAAGCAGCACACTTATAAGCTCAGCTTACTGTCACTCTGTTCTCTCCTTCTAGGATGCACACCTGAATGACTTGTTGTGCTGATTATAACCCCCCTCTCTGAGCTCTCCTGTAAGGACTGTACAGTAGACTGCAAGAGACTGATACTAGGTCAAATGCAGGAACCAACATTGCTTGTATTTTAAAAAATATGCCTAGTGAGGTTTTTGTGATTTTAGAGCTGCATTAATTTGTGTCTCTGATATCTGCCTGGATTTAAGCTTTAACCAATTCAGCTCTCGTACTTCTATACTCCATATGGACCAGAGCAATTTTTACATTTCTGATATGGGTTTGTATTTTGGCAATAACTTTGTTACGGTATTACTTAAGATAACAAAGTAATACATACATAGTTTTTTTATGGACAAGTAGGCTTTCTTTTGGCAATATTGTCTTGCAAAAATAATTTGACTTGCAATGTAATCTATGGACAAAATTCATAGAAGAATTAAATATGTTTTCAAAATAAAAAGTATATTTTTGATTTTAAAATTTGCCCTATTAAACATGACACTAAAATGATGTTTCTGCTACAAAGCATGGCAATTTTTGTTTGTTTTTTTTGTTAAAGAAAAAGGGAGTCTTTTCAACAAACAAAACAAATGAAGAAAAAAATTAAAAAAGAGGCAAAATTATAGAAGTAAAAGCAATTCTCATAAAAATAATAACTTGGGGAGGGAAGAGTTAATTACAGCTGAATAGGTTTAACTAAGAGTAACTAAAGGCTAAAAAGGAAAGCATTTTATTTTAACAAACTTTTTTTTTACTTGTAAGGTTTCTTAAACTGATGTTATATGCAGATCAAAGATCATACCTTTGATTTACATATGAATAAAATAAATACAATGAATCAATTTATTGTTACTTTGTATATACTTAATGACACTTACAGACTATGTGCAAGTGCAATGTTTCATAGGAGTGGCTGCATGCTGGATAATACAGAGCAATTCCCTGCTTTCATTTTGACAGCCATAATAGTGACAGAAGGGGTGGCAGGGGGCAAAGGAGCTAGAAGTAAATGATGCGCCCCAAAGACTTTATTTTTTTTAAATCTTTTACGCTGGTGGTTGAACTATATGTCATTTTTAGCATTATAATTAGTGATCTACAGTTCCATGTTAGCATTTTTTCATCATAGGCTCAGTTTTAATTTGCCCAGATTATTGACAGGTTTACATAAATATATCCACACACTCACTATGGTTTTTATCTGCCAGTTCAATAAAAAGGGGGCTTATCTAATCAATGTATTCAATTTATTCAAATTATTGTACATCCATTCAGGTGGAACATCACAGTAAACATTTATCAGTAAACTTTGTGATAAATCTTACTGCTTTTGCTCAACTACAGTATGCCACTATTTGACAGAAATACTCCAACTTACTCCAAGCTTTACCAATTGTATTTTGCCATAATGGTTATTATTTTAATCAATGAGAGCTGAAAATATAAGTCACATAACATGCCTCATAACACAACGCATGCTTGGTTAATTAAGTCTTCCAAGTGTGAAATGTGATCTGACATTTCCATGTGACAGGACTGTGAAGGCATGACAGTTAAACACTGCTGAAAACATACAACATTTTTATTCTTCTGTCAGTCATGGTGCAAAAAGCACATGTGACCTCACTCTAGGAGTCAGAATACATCTGACACATGTGTTACCCTGGGATTAAGTTCCCACCTTTCCTGCTGCTATTACTTTCTATGGAGTTCCTCTTTGCATCTGTCTGATGACATGGTTATTTAACTTCATTTAACAAAAGTTTTGAAGCTTCAGTAGTTCCTTGTTTGCAGGCGGTATTTATGAATATGTAATACACTTTATGAATGCAGTTAATGAAATCACAATGATACAAATGATTTACTTCTGTTCATTTTCACATTCTCTATACATTCTTCTGTTAATATACTTAGCGCATTCACATATGTCTAAAAGGGGGCTCGCCTAGATTTTAATACATGTAGTTTGCTTTTTTTTATAACTGAATACATGAATATGTTTTGCTACTGTTACCTAAGCAATTATTTCTGGAAAAATTCTAAAATTGGTGTTTCAAAAAACCTGTACTGAGAGAGACAAATAGGCCCCATTGCTGACTTTTCCTTCTTCTGTGAGAGAAGATTGCTATTAACGACTTGTTACAGGCCACCAAATTTTGAGTAAAACAGCAAGAAAGTCAGCAATCCTACATATTTTTCTCATTACAGGTTTACTTTAAATATCTGTAACATAAGTCATGCCTTTATATTATGATTGCTTTACATTTTAACACTGCAACTGCACTATTTGTTGAGTAATTAAAGCCAAAAAGAACTTTCAGTTGAAATCTGCCAATTAGGGCCTGTATTGACTGGCTTTTGGTCATGTTAGAACTAGGGATGCACCGATATATATCGTCCGCCGAAACATATCGGCCGAAAATGGCACTTTTGGCGAAATTTTTAAAAAATTAGAATAAAAACATTTTCGGTATCGGTTTCGGCCTGACAATTTTTTCTATTTTGGTTTTGTTTCGGTTTTTAAATTTCTATTTCGGTGCACCTCTTGTTAGAACTGCTGCTTTCTCTTTACAAGTCTATGGGAATTCAAATAACAACTTGGAGCAGGTCAAATCTCCAACCGTCTAAAGCATGCTGCAATTGCAGCCCAAATTCCATCAACACTGGATGACAGAATTCATTCACCATTGGTGATCATCCTGGCACACGGTGACACACTCTAACAGTACCCAGAGCATCAAGTTGAGTCTCTTATTAGATATATTCAGGCACACATGAATTTGCAAGTGTTGGTGCTTGGCTGTAAATTGTTAAGGAGCAGTGAATGGAGAGCAAAAGGTAGAGTGGCGCTAGCCTTTTAAAGTAAAAACATTGTATAGACCGTTAGCGGTCAACTTGAAAATGATACAGGACATCAAGTGCATCCCCTGACACATTAAGAAGGCCATACAATAGCAGCATATTTTTGTGCTTTGAGAAGCATTGCATCATGTTAGACAGCAAATTCAAAATGAGTGGGCTGTACCACACCACAAAGCTTGAGAATTTCAGTCCTGCTACATTTTTGCAGCATATTGCAATGCTCACTGAAGAGATATTGGGAGTAAAAATAAGCCCCATCATTGATGCTAGTGGCAGTAATAGTAACCCCCAGCGTTGGTGTCAGTGACCGTAATCAAGACCCCCTGTGTTGGTGTAAGTGGATGCAATAATAACTCCCAGCATTGGTGTCAGTGGCTACAATAATAACCCCCAACGTTGGCGTCAGTGGCCTCAATATTAACTCCCAGGATTGGTGTTAGTGGCTGCAAAAATAACCCCCAGCATTGGTGTCAAGAGTCCACACTATATCCCCCAGTATTGGTGTCAAAGACCAGAATATTAAACCCCACATTGGTGTCAGTGACTGCAATATTAACCTCCAGCATTGGTGCCACTGGGAGTACTATTAACCCCCCACATTTTTGCTCAGTGGCAGTGCTGTTAATGCCCCCTCCTGCACTGGTACTCAGTTGCAGTTCTATTTAAACCCCAGGTGCACTGGTGCCCAGTTGCTGTGTTATGTACGGTAAAGCCTCCATTGGTGGTCAGAGGCAGTGGTATTTAACATCCCCCTCCAATTGGTGGTCAGTAGCAGTGTTTTTTAAACCACACATTGGTGATCAGTGGCAGTGAAATTTAACCTTCCCAGCATTGGTGGTCGGGGATTATTCACCTAATCACATGCTCCTAGGTCCCTCTCTTTATTCCCAACACGCCTGGGATTCTAATTGTACTGTTGGGTAGAGATCACTACACCTGCTAGTACAGTCTTTATTTAAATTTTGGGTGCTGAGACACAGAGAATGTTTCAGTGCCCAGCACCGCTCTTCATTTCTGCCACCCTCTAGTGACCAAGAGATGGCAGACTCAGCCTAGCATACGGCGGGCTGCACACAGAGAGCCGACAGGCCGTGTGTTGGGTACGATTGGTATAGACATTGAAGTGTTCTTTTTGCTTACAAACGCATGCATCCATTATGGCTGCACAGTTTTAGTAGCCATAAGGCTGCACATTCCTCAGAACATAGAAGTTTGACTTTCATGTATGGTGCTCCAAGTGAATTCTGCAGTCCAGCACCCAGGAGTCTGCAGAAAAGGGGGAAACAGCTGTTTACCAAAGTTTTAGAGAATCTTATGCTTCACTTGGCCACCTGCTGCTCAGTTTACCCAGAAATGTTTATTTACATATAACATAAGGGTAGAAATATAGTGTACCTTTTGAGTTCTAATGCAGTTCTTCTGCATATACAGTGACCTACAAGAGCACTATGGCAACCAAATACCTCCTCTAAGGTGTTTTCTTGAGTCCTGAGCCAATTTCATACACTGATAATCCCTCAGTTAACATATCCATCTAGTCCCTCTTGCCTTCATTATGTTAGTTATGTATGCATTTTATGTTTCTCCTTGAGTCTTAAAATAGATCGGTGGTAATATTACTGATTAGGTTGATAATTCTGATGACCAAAATCCATGTAAAATGGGGCTCAGACAAGAATTGTGGTGGTATTATGAATAACCTTAACATATTCCATATGCAAAACTGGACATAGACACAGGTTTCTAATGATTTGCAAATACATGGCCCTTCCGCCCATCCAGTATGCTTATACTCTGGTGCAGGTCAGTGAGGATTTAATAAATAAAATAATTAATAAAATTCGATCTGGATTGCTTGTTTTTCTGGTGTCTCTGTTACTTGCAATTCTCATATACAATAGCTGAGCTACCAGCCAGGTCTTAAGAGTCACTAGTCACCAGTTGCCCCACCTAACCCTTACCCTGCCCCGGCCTTAACTCAGCCCCTAAACACACCCTCTTAAATAATCTTATTATAATTCTTATCTTATGATAGTTGCCGCTTGTAAAAGGCAGATTAGGGATTCCTGCTGCAGGAAAACGCAAGTTCCGGGCACAGGAATCTCTAATCACACCTGAAATATACTGTAGGTGTGAATGGGGCCTAATATACACATACACTAAAGGTTTATCGTACGATAATCGCCGGTGATCCCGCAATCGTACAATAATCGGCAGGTGTATGGGCAGTGTGCGACCGCTTCTACTGTAAGGTCGTACGACTTTCGTCTTCCAAGCACGCTTGAAAAACCTGCCGGAAATCGTACGATTTTTGGCGGGTAGGTGGCGTGGTCGGAAGACGAATGCCGCACGGGCCGGTGTGCCCAAGCACATACTGCCCACTCAGCACTGCAATATTTTCAGAGTGACCTGGAGCAAGAATTCTGATAAGGACTTCTGACTCTCCTAATATGCATATTTGTTTTGAGTCATTCACTAAAGGTATGCATACCAAAGGGTCGGTATAACAGCCAGACAACCAACATTTTCAGAAGGTGTACATTACAATTTTGCTATAAATATCTTTATAATAATCTTTATAATATTGTTGACACAATATTAATCCGGATTTCTTGTTTTTCTCTTCTCTCTTTTAATTGAAATTAGTACTATCCCATTTACTATGAGACTATTGGATGACTTCAGACCTACTAGCGAATTATTGATATGCATTGATTGAATATATTGTTTCTTGTTAGATCAGTATGATGAAGCCAAGTTGTGGAACGCGTAGGGATTGGACACACTGAATGAATAATTATTGATCGGTAATGGATATGTACAGTATGTTTTATGGGTCTATGCTCCTGTTAGAATGATCTCATTTTAAATCTACTGCAATTACTGATTGCTTTTTTATATGTATATTTACAGTATATGTTAAATAAAAACAAATCTTTTTATCAAAACTTGAAGCTGTGGTGGAACACCTCTCGAAAACCCCTGCTTTTCTCTCTTGTGTTACAATTATCTAAATTACGGGGGAGAGCTTACACCCGGGGGGCCACTGTGGTAACTGCTCACAACTGTGTTGCATGACTGCACCAAAATCATTCATATTGTTCAAACACCTCATCCCACATATGAATAACTTATGGACCAGAAGCCACAAGTAAAAGGGGGTCAAAGCATATAGGCTCACTTTGCTATGGTCTACTACATTAGAGGAAGGCGTTTTCCACTGTTTTGTTTAAAAAAAATATATAAAGAACAATGGTCCTTTTGTGACACCTCGAGTCTTTACAGACTGCAGACAGAACAGATGAGGACATAAATAGGATTCTACAAAGGTACAATCACCATCTGTCAAAGCCTTGCTAGTGTTTGCTCCAGGTTCCTGTCTCTATAATGAGATCAGCAGTAGGTTCCGGCACCGTTTTTGCACTTTCAATTAGGTAACTAAACATGAAATTGATATAGACAGCTCTCCAACACTTCAAAATCCTAGCAGGGAAACACTACCAAAGATAATAAAAAAGCTGAATGAACATATGAAGGAGGAAGCAAGAAGGTAAAGTTGCTTGCCAACTTTCAAAAACCTTTCAGTCATTTCTGATCGTTCATGAGCTTTTTAAGGCCAGAGGAAACAAAATGTATTGCTATCACCAAAATCCATTTTACAATTATGAACATCATTAGACTTTAAATGCGCATTTTATTTTTAACCTTGGTAGTAAAGAGTTTCTCACACATTTTCAACACAAAATAAAATGCAGCTAGCTAGAACATACTCAGAGTTTCATAAACGTCAAGTATAATAAATAATAATTCCTGCAAAATAAAGGCATAAAATCATAGAAATGTCAGGATCACTGTAAATAATATTTCTTCTCATACTATGCGAATTGAAAGTTGCACTTACCCATAATTAGGATTTGTATTTCATGTTCTGTTTGCTAGAAATGCACTGCTACAGGGTATCAGGACTGATGGCATAGTAGAAACTTGATGGTTCTATTTAAAGCCTCGTTCCTTGCTCTCCTGTTTCTGTATTATCATTAACAGGAACACTGCTGCTCGATGACAAGTTTAGCAGAAGAGAAATAAACAAGGAACAAATAGTCTGTTTCCTGTAGCTTCTGCAGGGGAGCAGATTACTATTTGTACCTGTACATTTACTGCAGGAGGGAGCAGATGGAGTGTTCCATAGAGGAGAGGAGATGTCACGCTAGCTGTCTCCTAAGATGAGATGAGAGAACATAAGAAGTGGGAGTTCATCATTATGTTGAGTGGTATAATTTTGCCATACTCCTCAGCACAGACAGGAAATAAGTATCTTGGGAAGCCAACATTTCCTTTCTATAAGAAACATATCAAAATTCATATCAAGGCCTAGATGCACTGTACTATTTTTTTTCCTAGAAAAACTAAATGAATAAAAATAAATGTTCATTTCCTTTCAAAATGACAGAATTAATAACAGTTTTAATTCCTAACATCGAAAATGCATTATATAGTCATGTTTTAATTTTTTTTAATTAATTGCACAGTGAGCAATGACCCTACTGTCTCAACTATTTTAATAACATTGTTACCATGGACTTTTTTTTTAACTTGACATGACATAGAGCAGTATGTGCAGAGGAAATTACATTATACAGTAGGTAGTAAGTGAGGAGTGTGGAGGGTAGAAAATGTTGCAGGTTGTGCAGGAGTGAAGTGTGAGAGTTTGACAGGTGGCAGTATGTGCAGAAGGGGAGTGCGGAGGGTATGA
>NW_017306333.1:1947573-1948464 GCF_000935625.1 Nanorana parkeri
AAGCAGTATGTGCAGAAGAGGAGTGTGAAGGGTATGATGGTAAGCAATATGTGCAGAAGAGGAGTGCGGGGGGTATGATGGTTAGAGGAATGTGGAGGGTATGATGGAGAGCAGTATATGCAGAAAAAGAGTGCGGGGTGGAAAGGGGTATGATGGTAAGAGGAGTGGGGAGGGTATGCTAGTGAACAGTATGTGCAGAAGAGTAGTGCAGAGGGTATGATGATGAGCAGTAAGCGCAGAAGACGAATACTGAGGAAGGGGCGTAACTAGAAATCACAGGGCCCCATAGCAAAATTTTGTATGAGGCCCTGTGATTTCTAGTTATGCCCTTGCAGAGCCTACCTGAGAGTGACCCTGCAGAGCCCACCATAGAATCTCTATGGTGGGCTCTGCAGGTTCTCAGATGGGCTGCACACCTCTTACCTGTCAGCCCCGATCTGCTGTCCGCCTCCATGGTCGCTGGCAGGCCCCGCCTCCTCTTCCATCGTCGGGCCAGCCTCCTCCTCCGCTTCTGACGCCGGGCCCAGCCTTCCTCCTCCACAGCTGCTGGCTGTCACTGACACAGCAACGGCTGTGAGGAGGAATGCGCCGCTGCACAGATCACTGACAGGTTGTCGGTGATCTAACAGCAACACGTTCCTCCTCACAACCGTCAGTGACAGCCAGAAGCCTGAGATGCCACAGGGACCAAGACGGCCCGCACGGCATCAGGGGGATGTCTTGGCCGGGCTCCGCTGTCCCCCGGGCCCCATAGCGGCCACCTGGGTCGCTATGGCGATTGTTATGCCACTGTACTGAGGGTATGACAGTAAGCAGTATGTGCAGAAGGAGCGCACATAGGGTATGAGTGCAGATGGTATGATGGTGAGCAGTATGTGCAGAGAGGAGTGC
>NW_017306333.1:1949020-1949228 GCF_000935625.1 Nanorana parkeri
AGTGCGGGGGTATGATAGTGAGCATTATGTGCAGAAGAGGAGTGCAGGTGTATTATGGCAAGCACTATGTGCAGAAGAGGAGTGCAGAGGGGGTGTATGATGGTTAGCAGTATGTGCTGAAGAGGAGTGCGGGGGAGTATGATGTTAAGAATAATGTGAGGGTATGATGGAGAGCAGTATGTGCAGAAGAGTAGTGCAGGGGTGGAGG
>NW_017306333.1:1952131-1952389 GCF_000935625.1 Nanorana parkeri
ATAGTGAGCATTATGTGCAGAAGAGGAGTGCAGGTGTATTATGGCAAGCACTATGTGCAGAAGAGGAGTGCAGAGGGGGTGTATGATGGTTAGCAGTATGTGCTGAAGAGGAGTGCGGGGGAGTATGATGTTAAGAATAATGTGAGGGTATGATGGAGAGCAGTATGTGCAGAAGAGAAGTGCGGGGGGGGAGGTCGGTATGATTGTATGTAGTATGTGCAGAAGAGGAGTGTGGGGGGGGGGGGGGGGGGGGCAGGG
>NW_017306333.1:1952666-1957382 GCF_000935625.1 Nanorana parkeri
GGGGTATGATGGTAAGAGGAGTGTACAGGGTATGATGGGGCGCAGTATGCGCAGAAGAGGAGTGCAGGGGGTATGATGGTGATAAGTATGTGCAGAAGAGGAGTACTGAAGGTATGGCAGTGAGCAGTATATGCAGAAGGGGAGTACGTAGGGTATGACGGTGAGCAGTAAGTGCAGAAGGGCAGTGCAGAGGGTATGACATGCAATATGTGCAGAAGAGGACATAATGTTTGTGTCTGCAGGAACATCAAAAGCTTCCCTTCCACAGAATATATGTAACCTTTGCTCAGAGTAATAACAAGGCTGCCATTACTGACCTTCTAAAAAATTCCCATTTGCCTGGCTGTGCTTCTGATTCTCTGGCTTCAATACTTTTGGAGTCACTGACCAAGTACACAGATTCAGCAAGTGAATGCAAAACTCATAATCCATTCTTGTCAGGGAACATACCTTTACGTATCAAGTAGGGGCCCCTTTGGTGTACTGATCTTTCTGCACTTCAATATAAATTTCTATTGCTAAAACTCCAGCAAAGTGGTCAAACAATTATTATATCTTATTTTCCAAGAGACCCTATACATTGGGAACATGCTTGTGAGACCTACACACTGTTGTATTATGCCAATCTGAGCAAAAATGTAAACATTTGCACACAAAGATAGCTTGCTATTTGGCTGCAAAATGGAAGGTATAAGCATGAGACTACTTTATGTGATTGATTTAGTGGCCCGTGCATGCATACACTGTGTTTTTATATTGGGACAATATTTGTAAATTAGGGACAAGCTACTGTATAAGTGACTTGTAATTGGATATTGGCTGTGAGGATATAATTTACGATTTAATTAGTCTTGGAAACACCACAAAGCTATTTTGCAAGGTGTTTTAGAATATGTTTCACTATTGTTACATACAACATCAATGATTTATGCTGCAATGTATGCTTATAATAATTCAAATAATGTAATAACAATATATACTATCTCTTGTGATTGCAGAAGAATTAATTGTGCAAACTGGTTTGAGTACTATCCCCTGCAGCTGAACAAAATGTTTCAGATTTATTTGACTGGTGTTCATTGACTACTGTAGATGCAACAATTGTTTTCTCACCAAGATGACATTGCTGTTTAATTAATTTAGATAAAGAGGATTAGTGGTCTCTTTTTCTCTAGGTTAACATTAAAGGTGATTTAGCAGTCACCTCAAACAGGAATTGTATACATTTTCTCAAATGTAAATTTCCCTAGCTTATTTTACAACTTGTTTCAAACACTGGAGAACATATGTGATATAACTGGGAATAAAAGCTCACCAATTGGGAGTATTTATTTGCTAAAATTAAGTGTAACATTCTATTATATGTCAATATGATATAGCAACAGTAGGACCCTGCTCAAATGTTTTTGATGTTTGAGAATTAATAAATTAAAAATATTTGTCTGTTATGGTACAAGGTGAGATTACCATTAACACCCCCACAGTATATGTAGTCCCTGTACTAGACATATGACTCTTTTTTAAATTTCTGAGTCTAATGAAAAAGCAGTACTGTACTGTGAGACAGAGAATGCGTGTCTGCATTTGTCATATTAGCATACATTTACTATTCATATGATGTGGGTGTGTATATTGCTGGTGCTGTCATAATATCCGTATTTTCCTAGAAAATACTTGACTATTGCACAAAGTCTTTTAAATCGTGCTTGTCAGGGCTGTTATCTTGTTCAGTTTTATTGCTGTGTAGGAGGTTTTAATGAACCTAATAGCCTTATATTGAAAAGTGAGTAGACATAAATTGATGATAACTAACAGTTGTGACTCTTAGAGGCAAAATAGAGTTGTATCGGCCCTAGACAAGAATCAATCATCCTTATGATCTAAACAAGCAATCCACAAATAGTGACTCATAGCACAAATGTCTTTATTACTAGTTGAAAAGATCCTTCTCAAAGGTTATATGTGCGTTTACTAAGACTGCTCCCAGATGCTGCCATTTTGGGTATCATATCAGAAGTCCCAGGAGACTTAGAGCTCAGCAGCTACATAAAGTTAGGTACTAAGTTGGTAAGGTTATGTAGGGAGGTGAGAGGAGGGATGAAGGAACTTGGAAAGCACAGACAGTACTTAGACACTCCTAGAGGAGAAGAAGGCTACGATGGGCAAGGAGGGGTTGGGTCAGGGCCAGCCTTTGGGGTCTTTGAGCTGTGTGGCTGCACAGGGCGCCATGGCAACAAGGGCGCCAGGCGGCCGACACAGCGCGGCTTCTCTCCTCCTCACCGCTGACTATCCAACATGACAGCGCTCCCTCTTCCGCCCCCCCCCTCAGCACTGTCCTCGGATCCCCGCTGCCTGTATGGGCTGAGGCATGGGGGGGCGGGGGGCGCAGGAGGGAGCGCTGCCTGCTGTCAGGATGGCCGCGCGGTAGGGAGGAGAGGAGCCGCACCTGTCAGCCTGCCAGGACGGCCGAGCGGGTAGGAGATCGTAGCCGCTGTCATCCTGTCAGTTTCAGGATGACAGCGGCTCTGTGCGTGGCAGAGCGGAGGATCGGTAAATATCAGTGACATTTACCAATCCTCCGTGTGTGAAGGACAAACACTGTAGCGATTGTCTGATCACTCCAGTGTTTGTTAATAACTGGGGACAAATACTACTAAGTGTCCCCAGTTATGAATGAACAGGAGGTGATTTACATCACTTTGTGTTCATTCATGAATTTCTGAATGGGAAGTAGCACTCACTACAGAGGCTCCTCCCCATTCAGAAACTGGTGATAGTAAAATATTTTACTATCATCAGTTTGTGAATGAATGGGAAGCCCCTGTACTGCTTCCCATTCATTGAGTGCTTCCCATTCATTGAGTGCTGAGGCTGCAGAAAAAGAAATTGAGGACTTGGTGTCCTCAATTTCTTTTCTATTTTAAAAGGGAAATGTCAGGGGTCTGTTTAGACCCCCAATATTTCCCCGAAGTCCCCCCCCCCCCAGAGTAAAAAAAATAAAAATAATACAAAAATTATTTTCAAAAAGTAAAAATGAACCCCCCACACACACGTATTATTAGACATGTGCAGAGACTTAAAATTACTTTCAGATCAAATGAACAAAAACTAAAAACGTTTTCATTCGTTTCATCAAACAAAACAAATTTTTATGCTATTTTGAATTCAGCCATTGGTGCGTTCTGGAGGCAGGGCGCATGACATCATATAACACCACACGTGTTGGGCACCACCATCTTGGTGTATATCTAGGTATACACCAAGATGGCGGCGCCTATATTGGCGTGTGACGTCACCTGACGACACGCATGCATGGCGCCATGTGACATCATGCTCCCCGCCTCTGGTGGGGAGCATTATGGTGGCACGCATTCGCAGAACACGCCGGTGGCCAACATGGCTGCTGCGCATTCTCAAACAAATTATTATGTGCCTGAATACATTTTTCGTATATCCGGGCACATAGTAATTCATTCATTTAACATGAAGTCTAGGTTTTATGTTCTGCTTTTTATTTTTATTTTCTAGATATACTTACTTGAAAAAAGGGTCGGCATGCCAACCTGGCACTTTATTTTTATAGACTCTATTTTAGTTTGACATTTATTGTTTGCCTTCTGTTGTTTTATTTTATAAGAATACTTCTATTGTGCCTGCAAGTTTAATAGCTTTGAATAAAAGTTTTATTTTTACCATACTTTTTAATATGTTTCTTTGGGGCTTAACAAAATAGGAATCTTTAAATGGTGTGGATGTTGGAAAAAAATGGGTGTGGTTACTGGGGGGTGTGGTCACTGAGGGGTGTGGTCACTGAGAGGTGCTGTAAAGCTTTCTCGCACAGAGCGTCTAAAGGCCTGAGGCTGGCCAAGGGTGGGGCCAAGCTAGGAAATTGAGTTTTTGTAGAGTAATCAAATTATGTAGTAAGTTCAAAGATACATTGCAAGTGAATAAAAAATAATTTATGAAAAGCAAAAACACTGCAAGTAAATGATACTTCTGTACTTTTACCTGCATGTTTTTTAGTTGGTTACAGGGTCTTTATAAATGGGTAAAAGGAAGAGGAAGCACAATAGCTCAAATCTAGGTTGCGTTACTCTGGTAGCACTAGTACCTGAAGTCATTGGTTGTTGAAGGGTCATAGGGTCTCATGCCACAGAGTCTCAATTCACAAAACATACTACATGGAAAAACCAAAAGACTGGCATCCTGGCCTCAGTCTGAAGAGTGTTGAGATAAGTGTGTTTAAGGCCTTGTTCACACAGGTGTCACACTGCACCACCAATCTGAAAAGTGATATACAGTGGATTGCTTTTCAAAGGGCAGACGACAGCTGATTTACTGGCATTCAGGAGAAGACACTGCCTCCTGAATGCCTGTTTTTTTTTCTGTTTTTATATTCCAATGGGGATTTTGCACTGTAATACCACACCGCAACTGCGTGCCAAGCGGTTGGCACGTGGTTGTTGCACATCCCCATTGATTGCAATTGCCATGTTTGGCAACCGGCACAGGCTGCCAAAAGCAACATGCTGTTTAAAATTCGCCATGGCATTAGCAGAAGCCTTCGTGACCACTACATTAGCTTTTAGGTGGGCATTTGACGGAGGGGGGGTAAAAAAAAAGGAGCAACTGCCTGTTTTACCGCCCTCTTGTGGCCCATGTGAACAAGACCTAATAGAGTACAGTCAGCCAATTTGTATATATATATGTATATAT
>NW_017306333.1:1957553-1986591 GCF_000935625.1 Nanorana parkeri
TATATATACAGTATTATAGATATAGGTATTACATAGCCCATAAGCACATATTCTG
Source organism: Nanorana parkeri (assembly GCF_000935625.1). Lineage (NCBI taxonomy): Eukaryota > Metazoa > Chordata > Amphibia > Anura > Dicroglossidae > Nanorana > Nanorana parkeri. The sequence goes on from NW_017306333.1 coordinate 1,957,609, forward strand.
TTACGATGTGTTTCATGCTAGGCACATCATTTTGTCAAAGTTCCTCAATTTCTTTGAGACAGAGCTATACCTGGCGTGAACCACTTCAGATTAGTATTTGTTTCTGGTGGCTATTGAAATAAACAAAGAATAGCATTGTTGCATTTCAGTGAGCAGTGTTACAAGCCATGTAACTATGGAGTGTGGAGGCTAATCTCATCTGAAGCGGCACGTGGAAAGTTTTGACTTTGCTTGATGTTTCCGAAAACACAGCTAGATGAGCTTATTTGTCAACAACATTTTCTAGATGAAAACATGATGAAACAACTAGGATTGTTCTACCAGCAAAGAATAGTCCCACTTCTAATACAAATTGTGTCTGAGTGTCTCTTTATATAATTGAGAGCGTCTAATGACTATGTTGTAATGCAAGCAGGAGTCATTGGTAGAAAAGATATCTTAGAACTTTTACAACTTTTATGGTGGGAATTCATAAGACAATATTATCAGTGGACTGTAATAAACTGTCATAAAAGCTTAGCTGACTTTCATATGCTGAGCAACACACTCTGCCTGCTATTTGATCTATGCTTTGGCAGTGTAATGCTTCTATTTATTGGAGTTTCTGTTTTAATATAACACAAATGTCAAGTAATTATTTTGCAGGACTTTTACAAGGTGATTTAAAAAAATTTGGTAAGCAGCATATGCCAGACTTGTCTTTTGTTGTGCATATCATGGCATCTTTAACCACTCATAAACATCATCTTGTGTGAGCAGTTCATATTTATTTGCTTTGAAGCTTGTGTACACTTTTGAATGTGCAGAATATTATTAGCACATAAAATATATCTTAAAACATTTACTTTTAAAATGTGCTGTGTTTTTATTTTCTATAAATGCATTTTCTTTTCTATAGGTGTTACAACTTCCCTCCAGGCTTTACTGAAATGGAAGCCATCTTGTTTACCTAATCCAACACAGACAAACTGCTGCACTGACCACACACATTATGGGTGCTTTTCAATTTAATTTTTTAGTTAAAAGAGAACTATGGGGTAAGTGTTTTTCCCCATAGTTCTCTTAAGAGTCACAGGAGGTCATATACTTGCATCCTCCCGTGACCCAAAGCTCAGTGTAGAAAAATATGGTAACTGCATTAATTTATAACCAGTCTTTGTAGCAGGGTGCACATGGGAAGGCTTACAACAATACAAAACACAAAAAGTCCCCAGCACACCTGCCAGCTAGCCTGCAACAAATTACCCTGTCTAACAGTATGGGGTCTATTCACAAACCTGCCGAAGGATCTGGCCGTAGCTTCGGCCGATCCTTCGGCTAGCTTCGGCACCAGGACCCCTTCGGTTCAGGAGAACCGAGGGGGTGCTGTACGGCTATTCACAATAGCCCGTACAGCTCCCGATCACGGCCGAGCGGCTCAGTCGAGCACTGAGCCGTGCTGAAAGACGAAGCTGGCCGAGCGGCCGGCCATTGGCCGGCCGACAGCCTGCTTCTGACAACATTCACTCGGCTGCCCTCGGCAGCTTTGTGAATAGACCCCTATGTGTTAAAAGCACTTGGAGACTCATATAATCAATTGATGTATTGCTGTGTTGCATATGATATTTGAATAAAATGTACTATTTCATTGTAAAAATGGAAAACCAATAAAAACTTTGAAATTAGACTCATATAAATAGAGTTAGGACCACACTTTACAGAGGTGCCTTGACGGGGCAGTGTGGCTTCTACATATTTTTACACAAATACACTACACCCCATCTATGGTACACTGATGCTTCTTTAACTTTTATTTGTTTTTTAGTCTCCCTGATATGCACATATAAAATGCAAATAGTATTTAGAGGAAAAAAAGTGGTAGTACTTTCTCTCATTTCCATCATAGAAAAACTAAATTCTATATAGACTTGCTTGCAGTTGGACTTGTCCTGGATTCCACTGCACCAGACAGTGGGTTTGATTTTACTCTATCATAGAAATAGTTCAAAATCCATGCTCATGGGATGTTTATTTCAGCTGTGATGTAAGCAAATGTTTGCTCATAATCTACATCATATATATGCAGAATTGTTAACAAGGGTGGTTTGCAATAGAATATACACTTGGTTGCCTATGTGTTGTTTGAAGAACAATTACAGTTTACGCATTGCGTGACAGGCAGTTAAGACTCCAAATGGCACTGCTACAAACTGCTGCAGGTGCACTGAGGATGATAAGAAGGAATAAAAAGCACTGACATTTCACTTTATTGCAAAAATGGCATGAAATGTTTGTGCAAATTTGCTGTCTGGCACCAAATGTTTATGAACCTCCATCATGAACAGAGATTAAACCCATCATGTTTGGATCGCCACCTGGCAGATATTTTTTTATAAATTCCTATTTATGTGCTCTGCATTCCTGACTGAACAAATGTGTAATGCACATACCAGTGACAGTTCTATGTACGCATTACAAATGGAATTCAGTTTTCACTCCTGTGGGTAAGAACCTGACTAATGTAATGTAGATATTGTAAGAGAATAAGTCACATGGATCGTTTTGGTTTTTTCAAGACTGGAGTTGTCATTTTGGGGAAGTAACTCCCTCCTCATTGGTCTACTACTACACAGTGTATTCACCGTTCAATCTATCATGAATCCTGCTACCAGACTCATTCACCTTACCAACAGCTCAGTATCTACTACCCCTCTCTGACAATCCCTCCACTGGCTTCTGCTCACCCAACAAATAAGAAAATACTAAGTCATCTAAAAACTACAGTATGTCCCCAGGTACATAACCAACCTAATTTCAAAATATCACCCAAACCATGCTCTCTGCTCCTCTCAAGACCTCCTGCTCTCTAACTCCCTCATCACCGCCTCCCATGTTCACCTCAAGGACTTCTCCAGAACCTCTTCCATCCTCTAGAACTTCATACCCCAATCTGTCCACGTATATCCTACTCTGTCCACCTTTAGACCATTCTTGAATACCCATCTCTTCAGGGAAGCCTATCCCACCTCCACATAATGACTGTACTGTTCATTTGTTTCATCAACTTATCCCTCACAATAAATGCCTTTTGTATGACTTGCTCCACCTCCAAGATTGTAAGCTCTCATGAGCAGGGCCCCCCTAACCAACCTGCACTGTATTGTAACTGTACTGTCTCCCTTTATACTGTAAAGTGCTACGCAAACTGTTGGCACAATATAAATCCTGTATAATGAATGTAGCACCCTATAGGCAGGAGTGCTATTAAATTTAGTATTTTCAGATTGAAAGCAGTCTTTATGCTGATTTGTAGTCTATATTCATTTGTTTTCCCCTAACAAATCTGTCATCATTTGCATCTGTCTGCTGCTAGGTGTACCCTGCTCACAATGAGAGATTGCTATGAGTAGATATCCCTCTCCAGCCAATCACTGTGAGGTTAATGGCCAGTGGTGCATGCTGGGGGAGGAGATAATTACTTTGGGTGGACCATGTGAGCTCTCTCTTCCTCCCCTGGGCCCTGACTGTTGGGAGACTGCTATGGATTGTTTGTGATGGCTGGGCCTGAAGCCTGGGGACTATCCATGTGCCTACACTGATGCCTGAATCTGGAGGCTCAGTAGTTACTACTGATGACAAGGATAAATATGACTGGTGACTTCTACCTCAAGTACTCCTGTGCCAGGTGTTCTTCATGCTGGGAATGGAGACAGCTACCACACTCTGCCATTTAAAGGAGTCTATATCTATCTGCATGATCCTAACCCTCAAACCTCTCTCCCTGAAGTTCTACAATAAAGTTCTCAGCATCATATCTACAGTCTGGACATCACTTTAATTGACTAACATAGAGAGCGGTAAATGCTGATGGGCAAAGTGAGTTATACTATCCTTAGACAAGAAGAATACTAAGTTGCGGTAACCCATAGCAACCGACCCTGAAGTGAAGGTGTGCTGATGTACTGTGGGTCCATCATAGAGGTTACTCACGGAGGAAACACAGGGAGACCCTTTAGTTCTATTACTGTAGACCACCTTTTGGAGCCAGAGGTAGTGTTATCCTGCATTGGGGTATCACTGACCAAGAAAAGGGTGTCACTACAGGGGCGTCCCAAGGGAGGGTGTCACCCAGAGCGGAGACCGAGTGACACCCCGCCGTGACGTCATCGCACATGCACGTGACTTCACCACGCACGTGCGCGATGTCGTCATTGTGCATGCGTGGTCATCTAGTTGTCACCTGCCGGCGGCCATTTTGGTGATGGACGCCGGCAGAGAGAGGAGGGGACGTTCACCCGACAGGATGAGGTATGCCACCAGGTCCCCTCATCTCTCCTTACACTGTTGGGCTCTTGGCCAATGACCGAGTGCCCGACTTTTTAGTGGGGGTGACACCAAAATGACTGCCAGTCATTTTGGTGTCACCCCTCCAATGGTGTCACCCGGGTGTTGGCCGCACCCCCACCCCCTCTTGTGACGCCACTGTGTCACTACACTAATAATAATCCTTAAACTGTTCCACAGCTGACTCTCAATGGTCCCATTCAGTTTATCAGTAGTGGATGAGCCATTAGGCCTCCCTATCCCTCATCATAATAAAACAAACAGATGTGTCCTGCTTTCTGTTTGGAACTAAAAAAAAAACAGCGTTTTATAGCTTTGGCAAAATGGAATGAAATTCTGCTGCACTAGACAACTGCTGAAATTACTAATTACATCATAAATTAACTGAAATTCCAAGTGTACATGTACTGTAAATATAGAAATGTGTACAGGCAAATGGACCGTTTAAAAAATTATTAATAATATATATGTGTAATGTTTGAGGCTTTATTCAATTCACAACTTTACTGTTACTAGGTAACTATACAAACTCATAAAAGCAGAACAGACAGAGAAAGGTTAATATACTTCTATATATACTTTGCTATTATTTTAAAAATCAGATTTTTTAATATTCTAAAATATTCATGACAATTGGATCATTCTGATACATTTTTGTAACCTCTTTGTAGCTACCCACCAAACACAAATTTAAAAAAATGTCTTCAATTATTTACTGCACATCGGATGGTTATACTGAGATTCCAGCATGTCTGTTCATTCGTGTAACCTATTTGTACAAATAGTTTTCTTTATTCACATTTAGTAAAGTATATCCAGTGCTTTTCACACAGTAAATCTGAACCAGTTGGACCTGTTAGCAGACATATTTATGTTCCCGTATTTATTTACAGCTTGTAAAAGTATCATAACAAAGAGGGAGGCATGCTAAAAAACTGAATCCTAGGACCTACTGTGCTACTAAATAAACATTATTAATGAGAGTGCAGCGTATTATTACACTACATTTTATAGCTGGCATTATAGCATCTTTAATAGATATCCTTAGAGTCAGCAGGTATTGTGACCTGATAATTTAATTAGTGTAAGGCCCTTTTCACACGGGCTTTTCAGGGGAGCATCCATGCAAGGATCCCCTCTTGATCAGAGCATTATAGAGCGGATGTCACCGCTCTCACATCTATGTCCGTACAGTTTTTTCCTCCCTCTTGCGACGGAGGAAAAAACTGCAATTGCTGGACCCCATGCCAGTCTATGGGGAATCTGATGTAAATGCACATGTGTCTGTTTACATCAGATTACCCCCGATCCAGCACGATCAGGTCTGGCGAAACGGAAAACACTGTTCCGTCCGCTTTACCGGATCCGGCCGGAGGCAGGGGTAACCAGGTGTAAACGGACGCCCATCCGTTTGCATACGGTTGCCCATAGACTTGCATTGGTCATCCGATCAGGTCCACCTGAAAAACTGACAGGTGGACCCAATCGGAGCAGCTGAAAGGGGTCCTAAAGGAATATTTGCACGACTATTCACAAATGGGTGAAGAGTTTAGAGAAGGCAGGAGAAGGAAACAATCTAGGCCAAAATAGCTGATTTGGAAACATTCTCCAATTCAGCTCACTTTCCAGTACAGCTATGCTGTCCTAGATTGTTCACTTCTACTGCCTTCTCCAAACTCTTCACCCTTTTGTGAATAACTCTGTTGGTCTTTTTTTACTGCCTATAAAAATATAAATATAAGGCAGAACTTCAGGTAAACAGCTAAATACACAGATAAAATATTTATGGCTTTAGTTACCATAAGATTTCAAATTCTGTACAGCCAGCCTTGTGATCTGCACACATCTGCCACGACGTACCAGGTAGGTACTGTAACATACTTATTTCCTGGTTCTGCAATGTACTTTCTTGTGTCACTCCTCCAACCAGGGCAGCCATCAGGGGGGTACGGCAGACCCTTGCATGAGTATCGGCCGACGGCACTGGCGGAACTACCAGGGTCGCGTGTGCGACCGGGCCCTGGTGTTCCGCCACTAGGGGGGGGGGGGCAGAAAGGAGGAAAGCCCACCCCGGTACAACACCAGCAGTCGGTCCCTTTCCAATTAATATTAATATAGTCCCCTCTCTCCCAGGATCCCCCACTTAACTGACATGTGTGCCGCGGAGGAATACCGAGAGCTTCGGCAGCCGACAATTAACTCTTAGTGCCGGCATGCACAGGATCGTCTCTGTGCTGAGGATATCAATCCGCCTCAGCGTGCAGAGGATACAGGAGGGGGAGAAGCTTGGGAGCTGGAGCAGGTGAGAGGAAAAACAGTAGAAGAGCTTAGAAAAACTTCAAAAGAAGATACCGAATTTTTTTTTATAATTAATAGTAATTTCTGCCCAGGCTGCAGTATTAATCTACCTTAAGGATAATGTATTATTGCTGCGGGGAAGGGGGGTGATTATTATGGCTGCCTGGGGTTTTTTTTTTTTTTCTTAACTCCTGATTATTACCAATGCTCCCCCCAGGCAGCAATAATAATTACCCCCCTTCCATGCAGCAATAATAAATTATTATTGCTGCGTGGAAGACGGGGTTATTATTGCTGCCTGGAGGTTATGTTTAAAAAAAATGCTTGATAATTCACGACCGAGCTCTGGCATTCTGCCTGTTGGGGAGGCCCAGAGGAGAAGAAAAGGCCTGGCCTGCTGTGCCCCACGCATAGCCTCGGGCACTAGCCCGCCCGGCGCTATGCATCAGCCTGCTCTGACGGACCGAAGCTTGTCCGAGCAGGGCAGTGAGAGGGAAGGGTTAATCGGCACCAGTGCCGAACCCGGCGGAGGAGGGGGGGCAGGGGGAAGCATGTGCCCTGGTCGCGCCGAATCAGGAGGGGTGGCAGGGGGGAAATTTACAACCTGCAGAGCCCTGGAGAGACCGCCCGCAGCTCTGGAGAGACCGCCCGCAGCCCCATATTAACCACCATGGGAAAGAACTGCTGAGCGTCTGCCTGCTGGGAGCTGTAGTCCCAGGAAGCAATGTCGGCACCTTGGTGGTTAACGGGCCCCCCCAGGTGGTGGAACTCAGGGCTCAGTCACATCTGTGACTCTGGTAGTTCCACCACTTGGGGTGCCCAGACAGGAGGAAGAGGGCCCTGTCAACCACTTCAGCTCCCAACATGCAGCAGGCCAACTCTCAGCAGCTCCTTCCCATGGCGGTGGGGGCGCCCTTCATGGTTTCTTGCACCAGAGGTTTCTAGTTTCGCCTCTGACCCAGCATTGCCAATCCAGCGGTTTTGGAGCAGGCTGGGGCCTCATCAGCGCTGCCACTGCTCTGATCTCGGACCGACTGGAAGTGACATCACGCCACTTTCGGCCAGTCTGTGACATCATGCCACTTCCGGCCACACCATAGAGAGTCTTAGATGGACTCTGCAGCATCTATGCTGGGCTCTGCAGGGTCACTCTCGGGTGGGTGCTGTGTCCAGCGGGTCACTAAGCACAGAGTCCCATTCTGCATTAGAGTGTAAGCTCCTCTGTACAGAGACTGATGTGTCTGGCTCACTGTTCTTTGTACAGAACTGCGGTATATATCAGAGCTATATACATGTATAATAACTAGGGATGCACTGATACCGAGTATTTAGGCGAGTACTCTCCCAAATGCTCTGATGCCTAGCCCGGTACTTTAGCTTCAGACATCAGGAAGGTGGGCAGCGAGTCATTACACAGCGCTCGGTTTCCTGATTGGCCAGAAAGCCGGCTCCATGCTTTCTCACCACCTAGTGACGATAAGCATGGGGACGGCTTCCCTGCTAATCGGGAAGCCGGGTGGTGAGTCATTACACGCCACCCGGCTTCCTTAATGGGACTTCCGGTATCGTTATTTGGTATCAGCGGGTACCGGAAAAAAATATTGGTACTCGAAACCGAAAAAACTGTATCTGTGCGTCCCTAATAATAAAAGTGTATAATTGTGGGGGGGGGGCATTAGAGTGTAAGCTCCTCTGTCAGAGACTGATGTGACTGGCTCAGTGAAGGGGGTGGCGGTGCCGGGGGGGCCTGGCCTAAAGCTGTGTAAGCAGCCCCAAAATTTCTGATGGCTGCCCTGAGTACAAGTACCAATATTTTCTTTTGGTACTTGCCGATACCAAATACCGATACCAGTGCCGTGTGTCCCGATTATCAGGAAGTCAGATGGTTAATCATGACCCACCTCCAGGCTTCCTGATTGGCTAGGTTGCCGCCTTCACTTGTTGTTAGGCAGCCTGACTTCCTGACCAATCAGGAAGCTGGGAGTCAGGTCATGACGTGCCTCCTGGCTTTTTGATTGGCTAGGAAGCCGGCTTAGGGGGGGGCATTAGAGTGTAAGCTCCTCTGTCAGAGACTGATGTGACTGGCTCAGTGAAGGGGGCGGCAGTGCTGGGGGGGGGGGCCTGGCCTAAAGCTGTATAAGGGGCCCCAAATTTTCTGATGGCTGCCCTGCCTCCAACTTAAGACTGCATATTAGATAATGAATCTGCATGTTTTGTCTCTTCAATAAACAGGGAATTGACCCAAGGAACAATAAATCTGACCCAGGAAACAGTATTTCTAAACCAGTAAGAGCGATCTTCATGGATAGCAGATAGCAGAATTGCTGTCCAAAATCATAAATCCTTTGGTGGGTAAAATTTAAGCAAATATAGTATATGCATTTGAACTGTAAATTTGGGGGTTTCTGAAATTTAATAGCAAAGGTGGAATTACACATTTTAAATCACAACTTCCCCTTTAGTTAAGTTGTCCTTTAATAAAGCACCCCACCCACTAAGTGCAGGCAGCCTGGGCTTATTCTTATGTTCACACCCTATCCAGTGATCTCACTGCAGACATGAAATCCTACTCGGAGAGTCTGTACTCGGACACTGGATACAAAGTGGGTTACTGTCTATTTGATTTCCCCAGAAAGCCCCTACTGGAACATTGTGCGTACCGTATCGAACCAGTGATTTATAAAGTGGAAGTATTACTTTTTTTATCCCTTGCTGCGATCCCTCTTTTAATACATGTCAATATCCAGTTTGCTCTGCTGGCTGTTGCTTGGCATTGCATACTATTGCCAAATCTGTGATCTATGAGACCCCCGGGTCTTTTTCCATGTCCGACTTCCCTAATGTAGTACCCCCCAAGTAGTAGTTTGCGCATGCGTTCTTTGCTCCCATGTACATAACCAGTTGTCTAGCTGCGCAGCCCTTTCCTCAATATAGAACCTCTGACCCTGCTTTTAAGGTTAAGAGTACAAGGCTTGGGCCTTCTCTCCTTTTTTTGATTAGCTGGCATTTTATGTACCCTTATATGTTGTCCAAGCCTCCCTTTAAGGATTTGATTTCTCTCCTGAGTCCGGGCCCAGTAAATTGTTTTCTTCTATTGACCTAACAGCTAACGGTCTGTTTTACTCAGCTTTTGGTAGTGTGTTTTTTCCCACCTGTTACTTTGGTGGATCTCTTCAGTTTCACTGGCAAAGGCATATTGCTCATTCATTCAGGTGTTCCCTTTGTGAGTGTGTTTTTTCTCATGCTGCCCTGGTACATCAGGTTGATCCTCTGTCCTCTGCTTGGCATTTCCTCTGCCTTAGCAGAAATTTTTCTTCCAATCTGCTTGTTTTGGGAGTTGGTCCCTTCAGATACCTCTGACATGCAATAGTCCACTAAAAAATGTTTTGGTCTACCAGCAGAAGTTACCCACCCAGTTGGACTGCTTTTGAAGGTCCCTATTGTAATAGAATTGATAAATTCCTGTGTCTCTCAAGGGATAATAAAGAAAATAAGCATTTCTGTACTTGCATAAAATCTTTTTCTATAACTCCATTGAGAGACAAATACCCTGCCCCACTGTGTTATTGGCCCTAAGTACTGCTTTTTGTTTGCCAGTGTCCCATCCTCCATTAGGAGGCAGGATAACACCAACTGTAATAGAATTCGTAAACTCCTATGTCCCTCAATGGACTGGAAGAAAGATTTTACAATAAATACAAAAAATATAATTTTAACATCCCTTGCCGTGAAAATCCTACTTGCTGATAAATTTTAATAGGCCTAGTTTCAGTAACCAGTTTTGTTACCATTTTATTTAAAATCTAGATTCTGAATGTATCTCTGAAAAAAAACATTTCATCTAAAGTTTAAAAAAAGAACACACACTTTTTTTTTTATAGTAGTGAATAGTTCCTTGCTTTGTAAGACTTTTTTTGGTGGATGCTTGCTCGCTTACCTGAAACTACAATACACTCACATGATCACATCATCAGGTATAATGAACAAATTTGAGCTATGCGGATCAGCATTTAGGGTGACAGCAACATAGTTATAATTTGCTGGTGTTATGTTTGTTCTGGTTAAACCGGTTATGGCTTCTGACAGGAAACTTGCTCCACCTATGTATCACCCATGACTCATTGATGCATTGCTGTTTGTATCTACATCTTGCTAGGTTCCATGTTTATTTGTATCCTTGGGAGAAAGCAAAACATGAGAAGTATGTCAAAACTTTTTTGTTAACAAGGAAAATATGTAAATAGAAGACCAACTGGGGAACCTAAAGAGATAATATATTCAAACACAAAAATAAATTCAAAAGATCCCATATAGCCCAATATATCTATCTATATATAGATATGTGTTTGTTTGTTTTCTAGATGGGCCCTTGCATTGATAAAACATTGCAAAAGACCAATAGGTTCCCACTATGACAATGTGAAAAGGTCCAGTGGAAAATGTAACCTAATCAATTATCAAAAGAACAATACCTTTTTTAGTTTTTTTTATATAAAATATGTAAATACTTTATTTAAAAACCAAAAATACTCAAAAGCATTCATGTGCATATATATCGACTCACATAAAACTACCCCCATCCCCAATTCCAACCCTATAAAATCCCCATATATACAGTATATAAAAAACAAACAACTTGGCCAAGGATGCATTCTTTATATAATGTCTAATAATAGATAAGTAGCTACTTATCACCATCATTGTAGTATACATAACACATGTAAACATGATGGGTAGTGAGCTCCAGTAACCAAATATCCAGTTGAGTGGAATTCACTCACTCAATTATGCATTTTTGTAAATCCGGTGGGGAAATCTTGCTGTTCGTATCAAGGCAATTCATGAAAAGCCTCTGAATCTGATTTCTATTCAGTGATAACTCAACAAGAGCAATATAATGAAATAATTATGCGTCCTGAGGTGCTTGAAGCTACAAGTACTCTGTTACACAGTGTCCACATGGTCAACATTTACATCTAAGAATCCTGTATGGTCTGTATATGAAGTAAAGTTACCATATCCTCATGGCTAACTTGGTAAATAGGTTGTAATGGATGTATTACTAAATATACTGCATAAGCCACTCTAAATAATATGGAAGTTATCCTAGATGTACCGTCCAGGACAACCAATCCTGGTTATCCACTCCAAGTGCAGCAAAAGAAACAAGAGGTTTAAAGGGAACTCACCCAGCGCCATATTTTGCTCTTGTGGAGTTATCACTAAATACAAATCAAATCCAGATGCTTTTTATCAATTGTCTTGACACTAATAACAAGATTTCCCCATCGGGTTTACAAACATGCATCGTTGAGTGAGTGGATTCCACGCAACTGGATATTTGGTTACTGGCTGCCCATCATGTTTACATATGTTCTTGACCTACATAGATGGTGATAAGTAGCTACTTATCTATTATTAGAAATTATATGGGGAATGCATCCTTGGCCAAGCTGTTTGTTTTTACTTATATATGGGGATTTTATAGGGTTGGAATTGGGGATGGAGGTAGTTTTATGTGAGTCAATATATGCACATTAATTATTTTGGGTATTTTTGGTGTTTAAATAAAGTATTGATATATTTCATAAAAAAAAAAAATGTTTATTGCTTTTTTGATCATTGATTAGGTTACGTTTTCCACTGAACCTTTTGACGCTGTCATAGTGGGAACCTACTGGGCTTTTGCAAGGAAAATATGTAAGCAATTTTTTTTCACTTTTCTCTATGTCAATAAGTTAATGTAAATGTAAACACACATAAAAAAAAAAACACAGGCAACGACATTAGGGAAGGATTGTACATCTTGCCAAAGAGAATATTGTCCCAGCATAAATTGTGTGTATATAGTATAGTATACAAAACACACCCTGCATAAGTGTCCGTAGTAGTTTTGTAAATTTGTTCTGTTTAAACAGTCTAGACTCTAGACTAGTGCTCCCCAACCTTTTTATCGCCGAGGACCGGTCAACGTTTGATAATAAGGGGGTTGGGGAACACTGCTATAGACTATATTATATACAGAATGAAAACTGTAACAGTTCCTTTACTGTTATTTAAATTAGAGCCTGCCTATCAACACAACAAGCACTGTCAGCTTCTGCCTAACTGGAATTAGAAAACGTATGGAGTTGTGCAGAATGGTGTAATGCCAATACTTGTGTGCATTTGGTATATTACAATGAATAGCATATACATATGACTTTTTTATGCAGAGAACTGCCAATTACTGTAGTAGTGCATTGAGGTGCTATTGAACATTAATGGTAGAGCAACACACTGGTTTTATCACACAATACTGTAACGCATCAGCGTAAGCAAGCCCTTATTATTCTGTCATAAGAAGGGATGGGTCCTGGACCAAGCTGTGTGGTCTGGAGAGAGGTCAAGAACCTCGCTATGGCATGGATGCTTGGACCACAAGACTTTCTTAACACAATTATAAATCCTATGGGAGGTCATAGGATGGTGTGTCCAGATCAGTAACTAAAGCCAGTATTTCAGCATATCAGCCAGGGAACCAGCATTTTCTGAATGAGGTCAACAATGGCAGCACCCATATTTCTTTCATGACATGTTTACCCTAATCAATAGTAATTTTATATGTAGATGGAGGGAGGGTACCAGTACAAAGCACATTTTTAGCATTCACTTAAAAAGAATGACTCACATTCCTTTTTCTTACTGTAACTTTTCTGTTGTCACTGTTACTGCAACATGGCATTAATCAGCAAAGCTACACGTGCCTGCCCAGCAATGATCAGGTCATCGTTTGCTGCAAAGCCACATGCAGTTGAATGGTAACCCAGATAAAATTCAAAACACCTTGCAGTGTTACATACCAGCATCTGGTGCCAGGGATCCAGGGATCACATGATCAGTAAAGCGTTTGGTGATAGAATATGGATCCAACACTCAAATGCTCCAGCTGAATGCTTCATCATTTAAAAAAAAAAAAAAGTATAAAAATGAAGGCATACACTGATCATCAGCTTTATAGTACTGGGATGAGTGCAGGATCAATTTATTTCTGGCTATGAACTATTCCACTCTATTTTGCAAACTGAGGAGATGTATGGACATATTCAAAGGTTTTGTGAAATTATGTTATAAAAAAAATAATATGAACAATACATTTGCATCACATCACATTCTTTAATAATATGACACAATAAACTAATATGAAAAATGCTTATACCACTTACATTTAACATGTTTTAATAATATGATATAATAAACTTCCCAGCCTGGCAGGTGAACTCTACTGTGCAGCCCTGCCGCACTCCACTGTCCAGAGGCCAGAAGACCCGAAGGGAAGGAGGAGTTCGACTCAGCCGATCCAACATCTGGGCAGGCTACTGGCATGCTACTCGCTGCATTTCGGTCTATTCTTATAGATGCCAAACAGCAGTGAGTGAATAGCCGAATGTCGCTGAGCGGAGGGACCGAGCAGAACAGATAAATGGTTTAAAAAGTACAAAAAAATAAATAGAAAACGAATGTGCGGAGCTAGCAATGACAGCTAGCTCCGCCCAACCATTTTCTATTGGCCGACGGTTCTGCTGCCGTGAAAATGAAATAAAATTAATCAACTCTCCCGGGCGCTCTGGGAGTCTCCCGCTCTCGGCCACCCAGGAGAGAAACACTGCTTTTTATTTTTTTTTATTTTCGTTTTTTTTTTTTCTGACACGGAGCCGTGTCAGAATAGAAAAAAATGTATGGGGTCCTGGGGTCGAAGCTACCCGAAGGATCGTCCGAAGCTACGGCTAGATCCTTCGGCTGCTTCGTGAATAGACCCCAATGTCACCGTCTGGTACTCTGCAAAATAAAGGCAGGGAGGGAATCTGTATAAGAAGTACTTACAGAATCCCTGCCTGCTGCAGCAATGTGACTTAGATCAGAAGAGATATGTTTGTGGGCTGTGGCAATCCTTCATCAGAATCTAAACTTCTGAGCATATGAGATAGAGAGCCTTCTAGTCTAACAACACCACCATTCATACTCCTACACCATCAGTAAATGATGACAGCAAGCTTACTATGGAACCATTTTTAGTGCCAATCTTGGGAAACTTTTCCTAATGCCATTAAAACACACTGATGTAGGAGGTATCAAAGTTACATCATTGTAGCAGCCAGGGTTTCTATAAGTAAATCTAATATAAACTTCTGTCTGCCTTGCTGAGGTAGGGACAGAGCCTCTTTAAACTGGACCCTGGGCATCTAAGTGCCACTATGACTAAATGTGTAACTACTCATTTAACATACTATATTTAGGGCAAGTAGAACTTGATACTGGGTAAAGATTAAATTCAGCTTCAAGTTTTATAAATGTGTTGACCTTGCAGAGATATTCTCAGTATCAGTACTCAGAGATTTCTTTAAATTATTACTGTCAGTACTCATTCTAGGTCATATTATAGTATACTAAATGCCTTTTTGATGATGTGACAGTATTTTATTCATTTAAAGAAGAACTCCAGGCAAAAGTGTTCTTAACCCAGGAAGTGGGGCTACTCCCGCACTGCAAGGGTTAATTGTATTGCTGTAATTTTTTAGAGAAGCAAAGTAAACCTTATTCCAGTTAAGTAGGTCCTAAACTATTGGCATTTAGTTTGCAAAAGTATTGTGTATTATAAACAATAGCCATTTTTAGCAATAACATGCTTGTTTTCACCTTTGTTTACCCTATGTTGCTTATTAGTGCTACTGATCTCATATAGCTCCTTCCTGTTGACCTGCATGAACTCCAGTGATGGCTGCATGGCATTTCTCAGGACAGGCTTTTTTGGAAGCCCACATGACAGAGTGACAATGCAGGAGCCAGATTGGGAAACATGGAAAGAGTGTGTCACCCAATACCAGGAAGTTCCTGTCTGAGGGTTTTGATGGCAGGATGGCCAAATATTATTTAAATGAAAGCTGTAGATTTAAGAATAATGAAAATGACTATTTTTAAATTACTTAGTAAGTAATCTAACATTTTAGTTATTGGGTTTAGATCTACTATTGTAGGGTTGTTCTGTCCCTGTCTCCATTTGTGCTCCTGCGTTGTCACCCTATCACAAAGGCTTCCAATGGAGATTACAAGTGGCCACTTCAACTCACATGACACAGGCAGCATTCACTGTCATCATCTGGAAGCCCATCCTGAAAAATGTCATGCAGCCACCGCAGTAGTGCATGTATGTAGACAGTAAGTGGCAGTGATGTGCGGTACCTCTGGTTCCGGGTGAGGCATTCCCCCAGCACGTTCCGCCGCGACCTCCCTATAATACTATACCTATAATGTTTTGTTTTAGGCCTGCGTTTTTAGGATGAAGTTTTTTTCCAGTGGGAACCATAAAGCACTTTTATCATTTGGGTAAGCAGTTAAGATCTTATAGCAAGCAAAATACCAGAATACTGTGGACACTCAACAAGAAATTAAGATGTATGGATTACAATAAAATGAGAGAACAAACATCAGAATATGTGTTAAATGTGGATTTTATTCTTCTTCACCTCATTCGTATGTGTTTCCATCTTCTGAATTATACATTAGACTCAATATACATAACACTGTTTTATCTATGACAATGCATCTGTACTACATTATCTTCAATCTGCTGTTCTCAAGTTCACAGTGTGGGTGTCTTGTGATGTCCGCTGGTTAATAATGGATGCTGCTGCTGTTATTGCTGCTGTTGGAATACCCTTTTACTTAGTTATTAATTCTGTAAAAATGTAACTGTTATGATTAGACACACATATATATATATCTTTCTTATTGGAAATAAGAAAGGTATCATTGCACACTGCAATACTGCGTTTTTGTCTTTAGTTCACACCAAATACAGTGCGTTCCAGAGAGGTTAGCTGCTGGAACACACTGTAATCTCACAATAAACTCCCTGGCATTCTGGGACGAGAGGGGTCATGGCGGTGCATTCAAGTCGATGGCACCGCACCCACGAGCCCGCCCGCAGTGTGATCGCCTGCACGGTATGTGTGATGCCGCTGCACTTTTTGGGATCACACTGGACCGAAACGCAGGCATTGTTTTGCCAAGAGTTCCAGTGCAGGCGATCGCACTGCGGGCAGGGGGTGTGGCTGCGGTGCCATTGACTACGATCTAAAGAGAGGACATGTGGAAACACTGGTATTTAATGTCTATTCCACCTTTTGCTTAAAAATCAATTGGGATATGTAACTAGGGGCTGTGTCAGCCTAACGTATTAAGGGTTTTCTCTATAACTAAATGTACATATTTTATGTAAAAGTATATATTACACTGCAAAAAACATTTTTTGTAACATATTCCATGATAGTTACTTGGCAGTAAGTAGCTGGAAAGAATTTTCAATGGCCATAAGGGGTGAGCTTCGTATTCAAGTATACCATGAGTTCGACCCAAACTCAAGTTCAGGGGCGGACCTACTGCTGGTGCAGCCGGTGCCCGAGGCTGGGGGGGCCCAGTGAGATCCGGTCATGGGTAAATCCCCCCATTGAAGGAGGCATGGTTGCATGGTCTGGCACTTTACATTTTTAAATTGATGTGGCTGCCATAGGATCCTGCGCTTGCTGGGGACCTCACAGCAGCCCTCTGGGGAACCACACTGCACCTGTTTACAGCGCTGACCCGCACATCTCCCCCTCCTGAGACCTTCTGCACCCCTCCTGAGATCCTCTGGACCCCTTCTAAGACCCTCCACAGCCCCTCTGAGATCTGCCGAACCCCTCCTGAGACCACCCACAGTCCTCCTGAGATCCTCTGCACCCCTGCTGAGACTCTCCGTACCACTACTGATGCTTTTCCTCAAGTACTCGTAGATACCAATTAACGATACCTTCTTTTTTTAGTATCATGTGACAATTTTTCTAAACCAATACCGACAAATGATTTTAAGACAGTGGTGGAGCTGCAACTGCTACAACCCTTATAGTTCTGCCACTGACTCCGAGCTGTAGAGGGACTAGAAATCTCAGCAATACATAATAGAGCAACACAAAATATCACCAGCTATAGAGGACTACAAATCCCAGCAATACATTATACAGCAATGCAGAATACCATTGGCTATAGAGGACTACAAATCCCAGCAACACATCATAAACAAATGCCAAATAATATGAAGCTACATTCTCTGTGTTACTCCGGGTCGGCGGCCTGATGTCTCTAGATTCCCAGGTGGGTTGTGGAGGGTCTCAGGTGGGCTGTGCAGGGTCTCAGGTGGGCTGTGTCTGGTCTCAGCAAGCTGTGCGGGCTCTCAGGTGGGCTGCACAGGGTCTCAGGAAGGCTGTGAGGTGTCTAAGAATGATGGCTGTGCAGGGTCTTAGGTGGGCTGTGCAGGGTCTTATATGGGCTGTGCAGGGTCTCATGATGACTGTGCGAGCTCTTGGGTGGGCTATGCAGGGTCTCAGGTGGACTGTGTATTGTCTTAGGTGGGCTGTGCAGGGTCTCAGATGGGCTGTGCAGGGTCTTACGTGAGCTGTGTGGCCTCTCTGGTGGACTATGGGGTCTCTCAGGGTTGGCTGTAAAGGGTCTTAGGTGGGCTGTGCAGGGTCTTAAGTGGACTGTGTATTGTCTTAGGTGGGCTGTGCTGGCTCTCAGGTGGACTGTGCCTAGTCTCATGAGGGCTGTGCAAGGTCTCATGAGGGCTGTGCAGGCTCTCAGGTGAGCTGTGAGGGTCTCAGGATGGCTGTGCGGGCTCTCAGGTGGGCTGTGCAGGGTCTCAGGAGGTCGGTGCAGGGTCTCAGGAGGTCAGTGCAGGGTCTCAGGTGGGCCGTGCAGGGTCTCAGGTGAACATGTCCAGGGTCTCAGGTAGACTGTGCGGGCTCTTGCGTGGGCTGTGCAGAGTTTTAGGTGGGCTGTGCAGGGTCCTAGGTGAGTTGTGCAGGCTCTTAGGTGGGCTATGCGGGCTCTTAGGTGGGCTGTGCAGAGACTTATGTGGGCTGTGCGGGCTCTTAGGTGGGCTATGCAGGGTCTTAGGAGGGCTGTGCAGTGTCTCACCAGGGGTCTGGAGGTGGGCAGCAAGGATCCAGAGGAAGGAGAAGAAAGAGAGGTGTGGCAGGCTCTGTAAGCAGCGCTGCAAGGTCCCCAGATGGCTGCTGTGAGTCATTTTAAAAAAGCAACCTACTCCAAGTGCTTCCATACTTTCTATGGATTCTGTACAATATTTCTGCTTTAGTTCTATACAATATATATACTTTTTATATTTGGATGAAAAGCTATGTGCTATGTTCTTTTCAAAATATGGCCTACTCCAGGTGCTTAAATACTGTCTATGGAGTCTGTACAATGTTTCAGACTTTTTCCTATGAACTATTTACACTATAATGTGGATTTTTGGATGAAAAGCTGGAGCTTTTCATCCAAAAATCCACATTATAGTGTAAATAGTTCATGTGTGTATGCATTTCAAAATGCATTGTTTAAATACTGTCTGTAAAGTCTGTATAATATTTCAAGCTTTTTTTTCTGTAAAATATAGTATATACACTCTAGTGATGATTTGATGTTTATGTTTTTTTGCATGTGCATATTGCATATTCTTTCTGAGCCATGAGTGAAAATAAACATCAATGTTTCAAGAAACCCCCCTGAACCCAGAGCGGATTAAAGGAGAACTTTAGGGGTTAAGGCTTTTCCCCATAGTTCTCCTTAGGGTAACGGGAGGACACAAACTAGCATCCTCCCGTCACCCTAGGCTCAGTATACCGCGAGCTGTAGCTCGCGGTATGCTGAGACGCCGCAGTATACTGCGAGCTGCTGCTTGCGGTATACTAAGATGCCGCAGCTGAAGCGGATCCCGACAATTATGTCTGGATCCGCCCAGCTGCGTGACTGACAGCTGGCTCTGTCTATCTAGAGGCAGAGCCAGCTGTACCCGCCCCCTCCCGTCCGTTCCGCCAGTCAGGGCTAGCGGATCGGAGGGGGGAATCCAGCCCCTCCCCTGTCACGACAGAGAGCCGTGACAGGATCGAGAGGTGAGCGAACGCCGGTATGTGTTCGCTCACTTCCTGATCTGCTGAGCCGACCTGTGACAGTCTCATTGTCACAGGTCGGCTAGAACTATGAGGTGAGTGAAAAGCACTCACCTCATAGTTCTCCTTTAACCCCTTGTGGCAAAAAATAAGCACATACTAATATAAGTATATATAAGTTTCTTTTGCTTTGGGGAGAAAGGTGAGCTTTGTAACCACTGGAGTGGGATTGCACAGAGGATTGGTTTACTTAGAATAGGGGGCACAATAGCCACTTTATGGATGTAGAGAAGTTGGTGATTTACACAATGGAAGACAGATATTGTATTATCATGGAAATTGCGGTTTATTACACACAGATGGAATTTTTGTGATATGGTGTAATACATGTTTGGCACACAATGGATTTATTACTCCCTTTTCGACTTCTGTTATAACTGTATATCTAATTCATCTATATATGTATATTTGATTCTTATTAGGAGTATATATGTTTTTGAATTGTATACACATAGTTTTGCACAAGAATATTACTTTGTTATAGACATAATGTAATAATAATATTGCTGCATCAGTAAGATATACACTTTTCAAAATGTAGCCTATTCCAAATACTTTAATACTGTCTATGCAGTTAGTTCAATAGACATGCAACCTCCCAAAGAATGCGTTTCGTTTCTGATCCATTCGAATTTTTATTTCTTTTTCGTTTTTTTTGGATTTTGCATCCAAAATTTGATTTGGTTTGTTATTCAGATTTCAGAATGCTAGGTGGGTGGATAATTGACCACTAGTATAATTAACCCTGTCTGTACTGTGCTGGCTGATCTCATTATCAGTTGCCAACTAGATTTAAATACTGTCTGCTCTAACAAAATTCACATGTCTACAGTACAATAGTTCCACCATTTTCTGTGAAATATTTATGCTCTAATGTTGATTTTTGGATGAAAAGCTGTCTAATGTCTGTCCTTTTTTATATAAGGTCTACCACAAGGGCGTATATACTGTCTATGGAGTTAGTACAATATTTTTGGCTGTTTTTTCATGATAAAACCTACCCAGTCTTTTCCTCTAAAATGGCAGTCTAGTGGAAAGGTTGACATAGAATGCATGGAGCTAAGGCTGGCAACAGCCTAGCTGCAAACATTAAATTCAGATTAGGGACATTCCAGCTTATGGCAGGGACCCGAAACATCCTTGCCATAGTTTGTAATTAATTGCTAGTTTTAATGCTGCAGATTGAAATGAATAGACCATTTTACAAAATGTCTTGCGTAGAAATTATATGTAATGTGTTTTGTTTGTTTTGTTTTAGCGCAAATTGAGTTTTCCTTTAAGTGCCCCGTTCACACCAGCTGCATTGGGCTGTGTGGGACAGCCCTGACCAGCACAGTAACAATACAAAGACAAGACAATTTGCTGTGTTTACTTTACAATCTTCTCAGTTCGCACCCCTGCATTTTGGTTGTGTGTCGTAGCAAAACAGTCTACTTCACAACAACATGCTGTGTCCAATAGAACTCAATGAAATGTATTTTTGTGGCATTTCATTAACTTCTACAAAAAAAGTTAAAGTAAGATGCACTGTTTCCAGTGCATTGGCACCGCAGAGAGAGCACTCTAGCAGTAGTGTTCTAATGTGCCTGCTGGTGTGAACAGGACCTAAGTGATCAATAAATTAGCGAGATAAATTCAAAGGCCTAAGGCTAGCCATAACATTTCTAGCCAGACGATGAGACCCCAAGATTATTTTCTCTTCATCTGTGGCACTCCTCAATTATAATGATGCAATCAGAATACTTTACATGATGCAGCTAATCTGTGAATTAGAATTAAAGTATTGTGTGCCATAACTAATGTTGCTATAGACTGAAAGTGCCAACTGCAAGCTTAATTTACTTATTTAACCTTCCATGACAGGAAATTGTGTGCTTCACTTAATACATCATGTTAAAGCAAATGCAGTTCCTGGAACCAAGATTGGTAAAAGGCATGAAGGAAATGCAGCCTTCCAATAAGTTAAGGTTAATTGCATGTTTTGAGAATTTTCCTGTTAGTAGTTTACTGGTCCTGATGCTAAATATAGCAGTAATAAAATGAGAGATAAGCAAACAGTGTGACACAGCTAAATGACACCGTCGTAGGTGCACTTCATCTGTTCCTGACAACAGCAGTTGGCCTTATCTGTGTGCTAACTGATCAGAAGGGAAATGTACCAAGCAATAATCTGAGGGTTATTATCCACTTCTGCCAGTCTTAATTAGGTGTGTAGTTCATGGTAAGGGAAAGCAATTCACAATCTAAAAGATAAAGATTATGACATTTTATAGGGAGAGATGTCAGGATGCATAGTGACTCTTGGTAACAGAAATGTTCTTGTAATATAGAATTTGTTTTAGGTTC
Organism: Nanorana parkeri; assembly: GCF_000935625.1. Lineage (NCBI taxonomy): Eukaryota > Metazoa > Chordata > Amphibia > Anura > Dicroglossidae > Nanorana > Nanorana parkeri. The sequence continues at coordinate 1,979,601 of NW_017306333.1, forward strand.
CATATTGTAAAGTCTTTTCAAATAATAAATGCAAGTTTATATGTAGCCTGAAAACTAAAATAATTTCATTTGTTTTTGTTTGAGTTTCATTTTGCATCTTAGGACAAATAATAAATTCATATAGGCAAATTTAGTTTTTTTTGGTAGTTCATCATCATCATTGTGCAGTCCATCATGCACTTTGCATATATTTATGCATGATGGACTGCACAATGCATGATGATCAACTAACAAAAAAACAAAACTTGCCGATATAACGCTGATTAAAACCAATCAACCAGTCTTATGTTTTTGTAATGTCTAATGTATATGGCATAGAGTAAAGCAAAGTATGTGTGTAAAGAGATAAATTATTTCTTATTTTACAAAGATATTCTATAATGACCTGGACAGATTTATTGGCACCCCTAGAAAAGATTATATTTAATCGAATCATAGTGATATTTCAAACTACCGTAGCTGTTTTTTGTAATAAGTATCTCATACTGTATGTCTTAAATCTTGTAATCAGTCATTCATCCTATGTAAATGGAGAAAATTATAGGCCAGCATGTCAAAGGTAAAGACTATAGTTGCCAATATTATTAAGATGTTTCAGATCCATGGGATTGTAGCCAACTTCCCTGGACATGGCTGCAAGAGGAAAATCCACCCCAGATTGAACAGAAGGATAGTGCAAATGGTAAAGAAAGAGCCAAGAAAACTTCTAAAGTGGTAAAAGCTAAACTCCAAGGTCAGTGTCCAGATGTTTAATGATGTTGAAATAAATTAATGTTCAAATCAGTGTCTGATCCCACCATATGTCACTTTTTGAACAATAGTGGGCTCAAAAAAAGACTCCACGTAACATCAACTCAATGTTTACAAATGATAATATAAAGGTTTCAAAGAAAAGAACACGATACCTACTATGAAACGTGGAGCAGACTCGGTTATGTTTTGGGGCTGCCTTGCTATACCTGGTACAGGTTGCCTTGACTCAGTACAGGGCATGATAAAAACCACAAGACTATCAAGGAATAATGAAGTGAAACATATCAATCAGTGTCAGAAAGCTTTCTCTCAATCACAGATAATGTGTCCTCCAACAGGATAATGACCCAAAAAACACAGTCAAAAGAATAGCCAAGAATAAACCATTTGATTTTTTGAAGTGGACTTCTGTGAGTCCTGATCTGAATCCTAACAAACATCTTTAGAAATAGCTAAACCATTTAGTTTGGAGAAGACACCCTTCAAACCTGACACAGCTAAAGGAGTTTTCCCAAGAAGAGTGGCCACATTACCTGTTGGGGGGTGCAGAAGTCTCATTAAGTGCTACAGAAACTGCTTGTTTGCGCTGATTGACAATAAAGGTTTTGCAACAAAGTTGGCCATACATTATGGGAATTTGAAATACACACAGTGGGTGTCACTGTCGGCACACTTTTGGCCGGCATGCCTCGATCAGCTAATCAAAGGAGCCGGTTGGAAAAGCTCTGAATGAGCAGAGCCAGCAGCCCATGAGCTGCCAGCTCTGTTCGAGTATTCTGACAGCGGCCGGCAACAAACCACATAACGTGAGTGGGAAAGAGACAAGAAAACTGTATACAGTGAGGTATAAGAGGGATGTCTGACAGGTAGTTTAAAAAGCTTTTAGTAGGGCCGAATGTAGGCTATTGGGTTGAACCTTGCTGTAACTCTCCTAACCCCAGCCTGCTGTCTCCAGGAGCATCTTTCCCCAGCTGACGGAGTGGAAGAAAAAAAATGTCAACCAATCACCCCCACGCACAGGATGTCAATGTCAGCTAGCCTCAATTGCTGAATTCGAAAGTCAGGCGGCGTGGAATGACCTGCCTTCCGGCTTCCTGATTTGCTGGGATGCCGGCTCGATGGTAATGACACACCGCCTGGCTTCCTGATTGCCCGGGAAGCCGGCTCCATGCTAGCTGAAGTACCGAGACCGGTACTCGGTATCGGCGAGTACCAAGAGATAAATATCAGTACTCGGTATCGGTTCATCCCTATTTTTTCTCCAGAGAGCCATTCCTGCCCTCCACCAGCATGTAGAAGCTATTGTCTTCAGGTAGACCACACAGTCAGCAGCAAGGTACACATGACCACAGACACTTGATCCAGTAAGCATAGGCAGAGGCATTATATCTCAGTAATGGTGCACTGGGCAAACTCTGTTGGAAGCTGGAAAGGATGCACACCACTGGAGCTGATGGTGTTATCCTGTGTCCTAAACCATGGTAATGGTGAGAGGACAGTCACCTCTACCCTCTCCTCCTAAATGGCCTCATCCCGTGACTCCTTAGAACCAATAGTACCCCCCAAGTGACCAAGAGCCTATGCAAAGGCTCAGGCAAAACATCACCTTACTGTTCTGCAGCTTGTATGCTTGGGGGACAGGAGCAACACTAAGCCAGAGATTCTGTTAGCTCCCCAGGGGGCAGGCCCGAAAGGTGGCTGACCCTATGATATGTTGCACCAGGCAAGGTCATGTGTAACAGCAGCACCAACCTGCTGTTTCCGATTGGCAGGGAAAGTTCACACAGGTGCCTCACCTGGTACATGTCCTGCCTTGCTGAAATATAGTAGCAACACAATCTATCTCCCAGCTGCCTGATATGCAATACACCCACACACTGGAACTTGATGTTGGCCATGCTGCAGTGGCTGCAGCTGCAACAGGGGACCATCAATAAGTATTTGTGCACGTACGGGACAAGGACAGGCTTTGGGGTTCTTTTCATCATGTTTTTGGCTCCTAAATCAGGTTGTGTGTTCCATCTGGTCAGTATTTGAAGAGGTGACTAGACAAAGTGGGATTAGCAATCTCTCTGGTGTTCCTGATAGTCAGCAGCTAACAATGGAGTAGTAAAAGGAGGAGGATTGGGGTTCTGGCAATGAAGAAGAGGAGGACATGGGGCAAACTTCCAGGTGTACATCTGTAAAAAATACAGATATACCATGACCTGAATGAATGAGAACCTTCACAGACATATTCCAGGTGTACGTTTCCCCCCTTCCAAATACAGAATTTGCACGTGGGTGAGGGAAGATGGCTGAGGACATTGTTGTCCTCAGTGACACAGAGGACTTGGAGTCCTCTGCTGCAGGCAATTTGTGGCAAATGGGTTAATTCATGCTAAAATGCCTGCCATCTGAGAGGAAGCAAAAAATATGCCACTTGAATAGGTGCTGAGATAAAACATCCACTTTTCCACAGAGTGGCAGGATTCCCTCTCATGGCCAACATTCCTCTGTTGCTCCAATAACTGAAAGGAGGAGCAGTGATGGCTACCTTGGCAATGCTTTTAAGTCATTTTTCAGAACATATCAGATAGGCCTGGCTGCTAGCAGGAGTCACAGGTAGTGACTAAACCATATGATCTCAGATTACCTGGGGTCCAGAGTGGATAAAGACAACCAAGGACCATATGGACTTATGGGTGTCCACGTTTGCAATTTTAGGACTTTACAATGGGTTTGACTAGCATCCAGGGAACGTGGCATATTTCAATGAATTAATGTCATGAAGCCCTGGTTCTAAAGCTCCTGGGTAGATATCCTCTGCATATACACATTTGGAAAATATGGCATTTGGTAAAGTATAAGCTAATATAACTAAGTATGAGTTAAAAAATAAGAGTAAAGAGTGGAAAGGCAGATTCATGTACATTCATTTCATACCTAATGTCAGTCTTGAACCTGTTTTTGCTTTTCAGTAAAAAGAGACCATCACAGTTTTAGAATTAGGAGAAGTTGAACTGCTGACATCACCAGGGATTTCTGGGAACTCTCATTAATGCTGCATCTGCAAAAAAGACAAAACTGCACAGTGTTCTTCCCAATAGCTGGAATTATACAGAATCCAGAATGTCAACAACCCTATGCTAAAATAGACTGATCCTCTTACAAGCTGACATGTCCACAAACTGAAGGACAGATCAAGTTGCACAGTCTGTCACCAAGTAGCCAAACCCTTTTACTAGCAGCAAAGAGAAAATATCAGTGTCCAGATGTTTAATGATGTTGAAATAAATTAATGTTCAAATATAAGCAAGTGGTTATCTTACAATGTGAACTAATTAGAAAAATAGTTATAAAATAACAAATAAATAAATATCCAATTTCATATAGCATTTACATGCCACACCTCTGGCATGAAATGGGTTTGTCAACTGCCTTGTGAAACCAGCCCTCTGTTTTGTCAACTGACATGGCATTGCTTTGAGTCTACGGTGGATTTTCTGCAGTGCTCTATAAAACACTTTGCAAGTGACACTGGGGCACCGGAGCCAAAAAGATACTTTGTCTTAATATTGAAAAAAATTAACAGGGTTATTCACAAAAGGGTGAAGCGTTTGGAGAAGGCAGGAGAAGTGAACAATCTAGGACAACATAGCTGAACTGGAAAGTGAGCTGAATTGGAGAATTTGTCCAAATCAGCTATTTTGTCCTACATTGTTCCCTTCTCCGGCCTTCTCCAAACTCTTCACCCTTTTGTGAATGACCCTATAAGAAGACTTTTCCTTTACTTAAAAAATCAAAAAAACTAAATGTATGTGTGTAAAACTGGGCTCTGCCTAATATAATACAGTATTAGGCTTAGACAAATATGGGAATATTAAAAAAAAGGTTAAAGGAGAACTATGAGGTGAGTGACAATCACTCATCCTCATAGTTCGAGCCGACGTGTGACAATGAAACTGTCACAGGTCGGCTCAATAGACCAGGAAGTGAGCGAACACATACCGTCACTCGCTCACTTCTCGATCGTCTCTCTGCAGAAAGTGGTGACTGTCAGTCACGGCTCCCTGCAGGGATTCCCTCCTCCCCGCTCCAATCCTCCAGCGCTGACTGGAGGAACGGACGGAGGAGGGGGCGGGAGCAGCTGGCTCTGCCTCTAGATAGGTAGAGCCCGCTGTCACTCACGCAGCTGGGTGGATCTCGACATGTCCTGGCTGCGGCGTCTCAGTATATCGCGAGCTGTAGCTCGCGATATACTGAACTTTGGGTCACGGGAGGAGGTTAGTATATGTCCTCCCATGACCCTTAAGAGAACTATGGGGAAAAACACTTACCCCATAGTTCTCTTTTATAGAGGCGCTTTACCCATATCTTTAAAATAACAATAAACACACCTTTAGAAATGACAATCGACAAACACAAACTATGAAATAATTTTGCATACCTCATTTCTCTTTTCTTCCCCAGTCTTCTGGAAGTGGCCATGTTAGCTAAGGGCAGGTTACTAGCTCTTCTTTTACATCCTGGAACTCTGGCACATGTTACTAGGACATGTAACCATGCACATCATCACAGGGGAGGAAAATGCCTATTCCTGAGAGCTTGTGAGATTATAGATGAGATTTCCCAGCAATGCTCTGCTGATGTAACCTTTCTGGGATGCAATACATGGGCACATTACATAATTTTGCCAGAACTAGACCAGGAAGTCCATGAACTCTGTAAGTAAATGAAAAGCAAGTTTGTTTAACTAATGAATGCAATATAATTTTAAGTCAGCATGCAGAGCTGCATGCTGCTGTGATTTTTAGTAAAAGGGGGTAAAGGTCCACTTTAAATCCTTTTTAAGATTAACTGGCAATTTAAACTAAGCAATCTAATAAAGTGACAGCATTTTTTACTAAGATTGGCACAGTAAGTTTCTGGCAAGGGTACCACCCACATGACTACATGTCTTGGACAAAGAAAGTTCCTTGGCAGAGGCAGGTGTTTTGCTACATGATGTGGAGAAGTGACCCACATGTGATTGTTTGGGCAGAAGGTAGAAAGAATGTGTGAAAACAGCCAGAAAGTATTCCCTGCAGGTGCATCTAACCTTCAGTATTCCTATCAGCCAGATCAATTGAGCATAATTTTGCAGCCCTTTTTTTCTATTTGATCTAGGTACAAGCTTATCCAAATACATTTTCTGCCTTGTAATTTTTTTTTAAAGTGACAGGAGTTAATTCGTAAAAATGCATTCAAGTACCTTAAATATTAACAAAAATGTATCTTATTTGTGTATCATTCGGGTGTAGTTCCTCAAATCATCTCTGAATTGGTGCTGACACTGTCCTTCCTTCTGGAGGGTGGCTACTTCTGTTCCCCATGGTGCCTGAGTGTGTTGTAAAGTATCCACCGCTCCAAGCTTACTCTTGTGATGGACTAAAATAGTTTACTAATTTGTATTGAGATTGTAGTTTATCATTTTAGAGATCTTGCAGTGGTGGCTACTTTACACCACACGCAGGGACCATGGGGAACAAAAGTAGCCACCCTCCAGAAGGAAGGACAGTGTCAGCACCAATTCAGGGATGAATTGAGGATCTACCGTCAAGTGATACACAAATAAGATACAGAGAAGCTGATTGGTTGCCATAAGAAACTGATCCAGATTCTGACTGCTCCAGTTTTGATCAATTCCCCTCAATGTGTCTCCCAATGAGCTCAAAGAAAATAATTTTACTGTAAGTACACCCATTCAAGTACAGTGATGGCAAACCTTTTTGAGCCCGAGTGCACAAACTGGATCACTAAACCAACGTATGTGTCTCAAAGTGCCAACCCTGCACTTAGATCCGAATACTGATTTCTATTAGAAAAACACTTCATACGACTGTCTGAACTAATTATGTGCTTAAATCTTAGAAGAAAAATACAATACAAGAGGTTTTAACTACACTGCAGAGTGTCAGGTACCTTTGTACTGTGCTAATGAGTGAATTGTTCCATTGCAGTGTGCTACCAAGGTACATGTCATGCAGCACACTGAAAGGGAACCGTTTCTCTACAGCTTCGAGTCAGTGGTGGAGCACCACGGCCCAGTTGCAGCTTAGTTCCTCTACAGATTAGATTAGTTCCTCTACAGGTTGGAGTCAGTGGCAGGACTACCAGGGGGGGCTGCATGGCTCTCAGAGTTCCTCTACAGATTAGATTAGTTCCTCTACAGGTTGGAGTCAGTGGCAGGACTACCAGTTCCACCCTGGTAGTCCTG
>NW_017306333.1:1986691-2010290 GCF_000935625.1 Nanorana parkeri
AATAAATTATATAACAATGCAGAATACCGCCAACTATAGCGGACTACATATCCCAGCAATACATTATACAACAATGCAGAATACCATCAATTATAGAAGACTACATATCCCTGCAATACATTATACAGCAATGCAGAATACCATCAACTATAGAAGACTACATATAACAGCAATGAAGAATACCGCCAATATTACTCAGCAATACATTATACAGCAATGCATAATAATAACATTAGCTACAGAGGACTGAAAATCCCAGCAATACATTATACAGCAATGTATACTGTGCTGCTCTGGAGTGGCGGCCTGATGTCTCCAGGGTCTCTGGAGGGCTGTGTGGGCTCTCACGTGAGCTGTGCAGGCTCTCAGGGGCACTGTGCAGTTCTTAGATGGGCTGCACGGCTCTCAGGGGGGTTTGCGGCTCTTAGGGGATCTGTGTGGCTCTCAGGGGGGGCGTGTGGCTCTTACGTTTCAATGTGCCTGTTTGGAGGCTGCCGCTGCCTGATTGTGACCGGCCTGGATCACATATCGAGGCAATGCCGGTCGGATCTATTTTCAGAGGTGGCCCGAACCTGGGCTTGCGTGCCAGCTAAGAGGGCCCCGTGTGCCCTCTCTGGCATGCGTGCCATAAGTTAGCCTCCACTGTTCTAGTACAGTATATCCAAATCCACAAGCGCGTTCAATCAAAAACCATGATTTCACTGGACTACTAAATGCATGTAGAGAAATTTTGGACTATACCCCCACTTAAAATGTAAGCTAATAAATCCTTCTAAAAGGAAAACTAATGACTTGATACATGACATTGTATAATGGTAAGCCTGCAGGTGAATTGTCCATCCATTTGGTTCATAAAGAAAGTGGTGTTCTATCACATGACCTCTGCTGACCACATTCACCAAGAAAGTTACTTTAATAGAGTAGTAAGCAGAGATAACTGTTCCTGGGAACTGCATTTAAATAAATCTCAATGGACAAAAGTGACTTCTGCATAATGTGAGGTTTATAGCTTTGAGTGCTCTTTATTTGTTCTAAATATTCTGTCTTTCAGCAGAACTTTGTAATTAGTTTACTAAACTTCTTATCGAATTACAGTTTTATAAGCTAAAAGCTGCTTAAAGCATCATATTTACAGAAAGCATTTGCAGTGCAGTCAGCTCTAATGCTTTCCCAGACGTGCCCTTATTAAACCTCAGATTTCTCTGTTTTAACCTTCTTAACTTATAAAATTAAACTGGATCTATTTTGTTATAAGAAGATGCCCTGTAGACAACTGGTTAGAATATTACTGAAGTCTCCTGGCATATCGTTGTGGTGGACAAAGATCTGCTATAAACATACAGTATTTGCACACAGCAGTAAAGGACATCTACATACTTCAATTGAGTTACCAATCTTCTTGTTCCTTCTTGTTTCCTGATAGTCCACCTCCCTAGCAAATCACACTTACTGATCCACACTTCTTCAACACCCCCCTGTTTAATTGGAGCCCTTACTTATGGGTATGTGACCTCCCTTATGTGACAGTTGACCCTGAGCAGCCAGACACCGGGCCTCATCACTGTCAGATGGAGGGAAGAAATTATGTCATCTCTAAGGGTAAGCTCTGCCACTGGAGCTTACTCAGAGTTGACTTCTGCAGTGGGAAGATAGTAATGAGGCATGGGTTGTTGAGTATACCTGGCTGAGGAGGTCGGGCGTCAGGAGGCACCGTCACCCTTTGTAATTTTAAGAGAATATACAAATCCGGCAATATGTAAGCCATAATAAATGATGAACTGTGTCCACTTTTAAAGTAAACTATTTAGCATAATATTTACCAATACTTATTATATACTACAAGGTTGCTTGTTTTCTTAGTATGTTTAGGGACATGCTGGTCTGCTCCTACTATGATCCTCAACATACACAGCAATCCTGCAGGGGTACTTATAAAACATTCGCAGAGCAAACAGCTCTAACAAGGTAGCTTCTGGAGCCCTTATTAAAACCAATAGATACCAAACTATCTAACATATAAAATGATTATATGTAAGTTTATTAATGATTTTTATCTTAAAGGAGAACTATGGGGTAAGTGTTGTTCCCCATAGTTCTCCTCAGGTCACGGGAGGACATAAACTAGCGTGCAACCGTGACCCAAAGCTCAGTATACCGCGGTACAGCTTGCGGTATACTGAGAGCGCCACAGCCGGGGCGGATCCCGACATTACTGTCGTGATCCACCCAGCTGCGTGATTGACAGCTGGCTCTGCCTATCTAGAGGCAGAACCAGCTGTACCCTCCCCCTCCCACGTTCGTTCCGCCAGTCGGCGCTGGAGGATCGGAGCGGGGAAATCCCTGTAGGGAGCCATGAGTGACAGTCACGGCTCTCTGCAGGGGCAGGATCGAGAAGTGAGCGAGCGATGGTATGTGTTCGCTCACATCCCAATCTATTGAGCCGACGTGTGACAGTTTCATTTCAACTATGAGGTTGAGTGAAATCTTTTAATCTTAAAGAAATCTTAAAGAACTCCAGGAAATCTAGAAATTAACCCTTTGCAGTGGAGCTACCTCCGCAATGCAAGGGTTAAGTGCTTGTTTTTATCTTGGGGCTGGAATAAATTAGATAGACTCACCTGATCCTAAGTCTTGTGCCATTCAGCCCTCACTTCTCTACCCCTCTGGTGGTGGAATGTACCTTGGCGTCTTCATGTCTAATGCAGCTGCATTAGACGTGATGACATCTCGGGTGTTTAGACTGCTGGAGCCTGGGAAAGATGAGGTTACAAGGACCGGTCTAGCAGCCAAACTGGACCATGGATCAGGTGAGTATATATTTTGTATTTAGACCAAAACAGGCAGGTAACCCTTGCAGTGCAGGGGTTAATTTTTAGATTTCCTTCTTTAAATGTTTTACACAGCAAGGAAAACTTTATTTTAACATTGCCAAAAAACATTTGCTAGCTAGTGTGTCTTCTTTTGCAATAAATAAATGTAATTTCATTTGTCAGGTTTGTTCTGCTGCCAGGCATGACTCCAGCCAATGTGAAACTACTTGTGTTTTGTTGTTTCCTTCTATTAAATGGAATGCCGAGATCACAGAATGCAAAATCAGCAGCTTTCAGCAGCAGCTCACAGAATGGGCAGCTAGAGCTGTTCAGAGCTAATGCTAGCTCAGACTGAGATTCCCAGTAAGTGCTGGCAGGACATTCCCTGTATAGTAGGGCAAGAAATAGCATTAAGTCATAAAGAAGTCAAGTTTGACCTACAAGTGATGTCCATTTCAGCGTCTGTCATTATGTTTTACAGAAACAGCTGAGCGAGTTGTTATCTTCTCTTCTAATTAAACCCCTAAAATACCAAGCTAAAAACTTTAATCGGGGAAATAGAGATCCTTCATTCACCCTGACATAGGCAATGTCATAAAATATTCACTGAACAGTTTCTTTGATCTGTGCAAATGTGAAATACTAAAATACAGTACAGTGCATGCAGGAAAAACAATCAAACACTATTCATTATTCATGATATCAGAGTCATCTATTTAAGTTATGGAATATTTAATAAATGGCCATAAGAGGAAGATTAAATATTTTTTTAATTCACATTTTAAATCCACAGCTGTTGCCAGTGCAGATGTGTGGATTATAAAAACACCTGTAAATGTTTTTGTCCATGTGGTGCATAACTGATAACGTCTGTGAGTAATTAGTAAAAAAATAGTAGTAGTAGCTGAGATCAGTGTTGGGCTGCTCTTTAAAGGAACACTGTTTAAAAATGTATATAATGTATGCAGCATAATTGCTACACAAGCCATTTTGTATTTGAATGTTATTAAATGTACCTTTCCATTTCAGTCTGCAGCCAGCTATGAGTTTCCATCCTGTTCATTGTTTGTGTATAAAATCCACCCAGAAATGTCATTACCTAATTGTTCATCAAGAGACACAGGATCACTAGAATTAGGTGCAATGGTTTACACTGCTGCCATTTAATGGAATTGGCAAACAAATAAATCCGTTAGCCAACCAAGTGTAAAGCCCTCCCACTTCCATGATGCTTCAGTTTTTGCTGGTGTCCTAGGAGGATGGACGTCTTTTCTCTTTACAGACATTATTACTTTTATCAAGTCTATTTTTTCTTTATTCAAGTGTCTTCCGTAGGCTGCTCCACTAGGACTCATTATTCAGCTATGTGGATTGGCTAATGCTCAGCCTGTACTGCATTACCACCGCTAGATGGAGCTGAGGTGCATAGGAAATAGTTATTTCCTATGCTCCTCTGCTCCATCTAGCGGTCATAATGCAGTATTTCATACACACAACAACATTCCTTTTTGCCATTATTCGCACAAAACCAGCATTCATTCGCATAAATAGACCCCCTAGCGTACTGATTTGTTAGATAAAATGACAAATGCAAATGTTTAATGAGTCCTTAACCACCTTCCGTCCATGGCCGTTCGTGAACGGCCGGACGGACGTCTGCTAGGAGCGGGAGGGCGTCTTAAGACGTCCTGCCTCTCCCCCCTCTCGTGTGCGGCACTCTCTTTTCTGTAACTTACATCAAATGTAATTACAACATGGTCATTATTACTCAAGTTGTTTCTAACTTACACATCTGTCAAAAGCTGTTTTGTTTCAAATTAATTGATCCAACAGAGTAATTTCCTTGTTGGGGCTTCTACCATCTGATTCATTAAAAATCTAATTAATTAAAGTTGCCCATAATATTAACCTTTCCCTGCTTCCCAGTCCTTTCACTCTGTAAAAGTTGCTGGGCCTATAACATATTCCCGCAAGTAATTTACTATTTGATGCACTGAAGCTCCAGCCATAATGACTCTGCACCATCAAAATTCTCGTTAGTGATATCATCTCAAATACTCACTTTCAGATCACAAGCCCCCCCTCTTTTACCAATTCTGTCCCTCCGAAATAGAGTGTACTCCTGGATAATAGCAGGCTAGTCATATAAGCTGTCCAACCAGGTTTCCGATGCTCTAGCCCTTTCATTTTGTATGCTAGGCTTCTTGCATTCAGGCCCGGATTTCCCACAAGGCCACCGAGGCCCGGCCTCGGGGCTGCAGAGCGCAGAGGGGCGGAAGCGGTGACCTTGTGGGGAAGTTGCGGGCGCAGGTGTAAGGTGTCCAGCGGCCGCACACTACGGTCCGCCACCGTCCAATCACGACGGGGCGGCCCGAGGCTCCGCCCACCGGCTCCGTAGTGTGCGGCTGCCGGCCAATCACGGCGCGGCGGGCCGCAACTCCTCCCCCCAACTGTCAGATACTTCCTCCGGCGTCCTGTTAATGTAGATAGATGCCGGAGGAAGTAGCCGTTTACCTTGCTATCACACAGGAGCTTGTTATCTCCTGTGTGATAGCAATAAAGTTAGGTGGGAAAAAAATTACATTGATTTAAAAAAAAAAATTAAAAAAATATTAAATTAATTGCGTGCTGGGGGAACGCGTGCAAAATCGTGTGCATTCCCGCAGTGCGTGAAAACGTTCTGATGACTCACTGTGGTGCCATCCATTCTCAATGGCACCCCAACCATGCTTGCTAAAGCATGTGCATTGTATTGTGCCAAAATGCACTTCTTTGGTGCGATTGTCACATGTTGGGCAGCTCATTGAATTAATATGCTGCCCAAATGTGCCACACCTTAACATGCATAAAATTTGCATACCTGCGCATGCTGTCGCACATGCATGGGTGTAAACTAGGGCTTACAGCGTACTACGCCCTTGCGTTAGCTATGCATTATTCATGGTAATACACTTTGCACAGCAAACTTCACAAGCTGAGAACCTTGCTTGCACTACTGCCCAATCCACGCCTCACAGGTTCCTCATACCAGACCCAGCTCTGTCTGGAAGAGGACAGCATACAGCAGACATAAACCCTCTCTTAAGCAGACACCAACCCTCTCGCAGCACACACCAGCTCTATAACCGCAGCACCAGTTCTCTCATGGTAGATACTAGTCCTCTCTCAGCAGCTCCCCACGCCAACCCTATTGCCTTAGAATCAGCCCTCTCACAGCAGACCCCAAATCTTTCACCGCTCCCTCCTTTCCCCACAAGTTCCTCACAGCCTCTGCAGGCCTCTACCCACAGACACATGATACCTCACATAACACAGCCAAAAGCAGACACCCCCCACAGGTCTATTAAACTGGGAGACCTCCAGGACATGTGCCTATCCCTGCACGAACCCCTTTGTATTATGGTAAAGCTATATTTAAAAGGCTAAAATTTATCGTACAATATGTACCATAAAGGTCTAATTTCTAAAAAAAACAGCATACAGCAGACATAAACCCCCTCTTAAGCAGACACCATTTTATAAAAACAAATATAAACAGGGTTATTCACAAAAGGGTGAAGAGTTTGGAGAAGGCCGGAGAAGTGAACAATCTAGGACAACATAGCTGAACCGGAAAGTGAGCTGAATTGGAGAATTGTTTCCAAATCAGCTATTTTGGCCTAGATTGTTCACTTCCCCTTCTCCAAACTCTTCACCCTTTTGTGAATAACCCTGTTACCTTTGGGTAGATAGTGATGGATTGAACTTTATTTGTCACTGGGACCCCAGCAACGAAATCTCCCCTCTTTGTGCTATATTTTGCAGTAGTTTGGTGAAAGGGAGTCCTATCCAATGAGAGTCCTGGCTGTTATGCTTCCCCCTCTATAGACTGATCATTTGCAGCAGCTGGAAAACATACAAAATCTAGACAGCTTGTGGAAGGGATTGGGATCTCACACCAACTTCTATTTTCAGCTGCATGTTTAGTCTTTTTTTAAGTACACAGTGGAACGAGCATTGACTTGGAGCAACTAATAGCAGCAATTTGAAATGTGAGAGGCCTAATATACTGAGCAGGATGCCATCCTGTGATAGAGTTTCAAGCAAAGAAAGGGTTTCTGTGAATGAGCACTATGCTCAGCATTGTATGAATAGATGTACATCATGCATACTAGCAGATACAAGCACATCGAAACTGAGTTTTTCAGGCTTATTACAGGGTCTAAGCTTGAGGATGTTGTTTTATACAGAAGAACGAAATGATGAGACAGAATGTTCTGTAAGCACAGATTAGTACATGTTCACTCCAACACACTCAGAGGTAGGCCAGTTAATTACAGCAAATGAGGCTCTGTTGAGTGTGTCATCATTGTTCCCTGCTACTAATATATTTTTAAGTAGTCCTCTATGTCAAAACCTGCAAAGACCACAAGTCAAGCAATTTTATTTATAAATTATGAATGACCATTGAGGCCAAAAGATATAGAAGATTTTTTTTTCAGAATTACTTTTCTCCTACTTCATCCTTGATTTCTTCTTTAAAGTGACAGTAAACTATGCTTTTCTCTATCTAAGGCCTTTTTCACTAGGCCGATTAGGGCCATTTTGTGATTAGGGCATTTAACCGCACATCAAATGTCCAAGGGCTACTCATCTGTCACTAGCCGCATATAATCACTCAATGAGCGGTTACATGCAACCAGCCAAGGACAGATGCTGATTATTGGTGGTGTATGGCCCTAATCGGCCGTGTAAATGAGGCCTAAGGCAGATCTCGGTTGGTAAGATAGGCCAGCAGGGTGCAGCACCCTGTCTCAGTACTCCACTTAAGACCCCTTAGTGCTAATGCAAGCAGTTGCTGGCTCATGGGAGAAGTTATGCAAATTGAAAGTGTCTTGAAGGCTGGAGGATGGCTGCATAGGCAGTCCACCTAGGAATGCCCACTCTTCCAGACTAATACCTCTATACAGGTGACAATCTGGAGAAATGGGCATTCCTAGGAGAACTGTATTTGCATGCACACTACTCTGGGTAGCTTCCATGTGTGATATTGGGTTGCCATAATTGTACAATTAAAGAAATGAACAGGCTGCAGAAAGCCAGGCATGGTAGAGAGCTAAAAAGTTCACAGTGTGCAGTGAAAATTAAGCAATTTTAGTACAGCCTGTACAACTGACACAGCAAAGCCCCTCACAGTGGGTTAAAACTGAACTTCAGCCTACCTTTAAGATGGCCATACACTGATCTATTTTTTTGTTCAACTCGTGGGCTGAACAAACAAAATAGACCTGATTCCTCCATCAACACAAACAGTATGTCGAGGAATCCCTACTGTTTACATTGTATTCTGACAGGTGCCGCCGGAACCTGTCAGAATACCCGATAAGAGCGGGCAGCTCAATAGCTGCCAGCTCTGATCGATCGAAGATTTACCGACTGGCTCCTTTGATCAGCTGATTGAGGAATGCCGATCGAAAGGGTGCTGACAGCGGCACATACTGTGCAAATTTTAGCCGGTTCTTCAAAAACCGTCCGAAATACAAATAGTGTATGGGAACCTCATTTGTTTGTGCATTTTTGCTGCATGTTTTTGCGTGCTTTTTGCGGCACATTGCTAATGCACATACATTAAGTCACGTGTTTTTTGCGAACAGCATGTGATACATTGATGTTAATGGGCAAATGCGGCCAATTCTTTTTTACCCTAATAATAATAATAAATAAATAAAATCTTTTTTCAACATGTATGAGAGGAAGAAAAGTGGATCCTATTTTTGTTCCCCCTTCTGGATGCACCCACAGGACCCATAGGGCTTACATAGATGGGCAAATGCAAAGTCCTTTCAGCTTGTATTTGAGATAAATTTTAGATGCTTCTTAGTCCATTCGGAGTTCCTACACAGGCAATTCTGAACTCTTTCTGACCTTATAGCCTACTTCTAAACTGCTTCAAGCAGCTGTTGACCTTCCTATTGTCTTGTGTGTGGAAAAAAGCAGTTCTTACATAAAAAGCCTCTGCACATCGGTGCATATACCCATGCTCCTCTGGCTATGGAGATATCAGTTCCCATGAGTGGTGTGTCATGTTGGTAGACAGACGACCAGCTTTTTTATTTTATGAAGACAATTAAAAAATGAAAGAAGAAAATAGTGAATTAGCCATAGGTCCTGCTCAAATCTGCAACAGGTATCCCTTTAACCCTGAACCTATCAGATCCAGGTTAAATCTCAAAACTGGTAGATCGGTTTACTCATTTCTACAATGGAGCAATGCTTATAGAGCTACCATTATGGACATGGAGCTGTATAATACTTTAATATTTATTGTGGTATTCATTTTAACACTAATTTATGCGTAGGTCATTATTAGTGTTGCTGTTTTTCAATGTATTTTAGTTCACTGTCTGACAGTATCAGTGCTTGAAATAGCAATGACGACTTTACTAATCCTTTCATACTTATTCAATAAAGCAGTGCAAAGTTCAATGGCCAAGTGCAAAAAGCAATAATCCATGCCAACTACAAAGAATTCAGTTTACTATAGAGATATGAGAAAAAGGAAATAATTATGTACTTTGCACATTCATTACACTTTACATGACCTTAATAAAAAAATAAGATATGGTGAGAACACTTTACCTTGTTATTTTATGTATAGAGCTGTCCCAGCACAGAAACGTCATGCAACGCTGTTATATGCATGACAAAGTTTTTTCAGTTACAGTATGTGTAGTATAGTCTGGTACAGCCGTATAAGAAAACAAAACCGTTGCTCTGTTTTCAGCATAAGACAGGTATGATCAATAAGTACATTCTGTAGAACGACTTACAAACTTATAGCAGATAGAGACATTGCATAAGTAGAACACCGAAGCAAAGGAAATCAATGGCACAGGACCTTTAGACAGTTAAATTAGGAGAATGCCATTGTAAATGTGAGTATTAAGTTGCACAACCGATAATGCAGTTAAAGAGAAAGTATAATGTATCTTTTCTGAATGTATATATTACACTAAACCAGTTTAACATCTATTTTATATTTGTTACATGTTCATCCACATAGCATAAGTTTAAAAAAATGTAAAATGCTACTTACATATTGCATGCTCTTTCCTGAAAGAATGAGAGTGGAGATCATTTGTAGTTCCTAGAAGACAGCTGAGAAAGCTGATACTGAAAAGATCAAAGGGCATTTCACTGTACTTTCAGAAATTGTTCTTAGCCTAAAAAAAAGAAAATTCGAGCAGTCATCACATATAGCTGGTAATTGTCTATAAATTACTGATTTTGTTTTTGGGTTTAGGTTTTCCTGCTGACTCAACATAAAATGAAAT
The DNA here is from genome assembly GCF_000935625.1 of Nanorana parkeri. Classification (NCBI taxonomy): domain Eukaryota; kingdom Metazoa; phylum Chordata; class Amphibia; order Anura; family Dicroglossidae; genus Nanorana; species Nanorana parkeri. Next base: position 1,996,815 of record NW_017306333.1, read on the forward strand.
TATATTTTGTCAAAGTAAGGGAAATGCCCTATCAGACAGTGTCCCCACTGGAAGCTTTGCCTTCAATTTCTTTTATGGTAACAGCTCCATATTTTGGATTTTGCTCTCCCTTTCAGTCCCAGTGACAATGACAGAGAGAGTCACTAAAGGGGGAGAGAGCAATAAAAGCTGACAGGGATTTTTATCCATCACCACTCTATCTTAAACTAAAATAAACAAGAAGAAAAAATGCCTTTAGATACCCTTTTACTATTGAGAGTGAGGAGTGGATTGTTTTCAGTCCTTAAAGGAGAACTATGAGGTGAGTGATTTTCACTCACCTCATAGTTCTAGCTGACCTGTGACAATGAGACTGTCACAGGTTCGGCTCAGTAGATCGAGAGGTGAGCGAAGACATATATCGGCGTTCGCTCACCTCTCGCTCCTGTCACGGCTCTCTGCCGTGACAGGGGAGGGGCTGGATTCCCTCCTCCCCGCTCCGATCTGCCAGCGCTGACTGGCGGAACGGACGGGGGAGGGGGCAGGTACAGCTGGCTCTGCCTTTAGATAGGCAAAGCCAGCTGTCAGTCACGCAGCTGGGCGGATCCCGGCACAATTGCCGGGATCCGCTTCAGCTGCGGCGTCTCAGTATACCGCGAGCAGCTGCTCGCGGTATAGTGCGGCGTCTCAGTATACCACAAGCTACAGCTCGCGGTATACTGAGCCTAGGGTGACGGGAGGACGCTAGTTTGTGTCCTCCCGTTACCCTAAGGAGAAATATGGGGAAAAGACTTAACCCCATAGTTCTCCTTTAACTAGTAATCTCTGATACAACCAAATTATACCTTTCTGTTTCACCTTGATTAGTTTACACAGAAAAAATAGAAATTATACATTTTTACGTGTTTGTAGTCTGTTTAATGTTGATAAAAAGTGAAAAGGGAAAACGGGTTAGTAGACATTGTAGGACCATGATTTACATTTCTTTTATAGAAGATACAAATACTTCTAAAAGTATTTTGTTTGAAGCTAAACTTGGACAGAATGCAATAGTGGAAAGAAGAATGACCTCAATGGTCCAATAGAGCTTGATTACAGGTACATTCAGCTTGTGTTTGACATCAGAGTTAAAGTGACACTAAACTCCGGCATTAAACCTTAAAAATGCATTCAAGCATCATAACTATTAACAAAAATGTACCTTATTTGTGTATCACTCACTCCTTCTGGAGGGTGGCTACTTTGTTCCCCATGGTCCGTGTGTGTTTTGTAAGACATACCTTACTTAAGACCAACTGACTATTCACAAAAGGGTGAGGAGTTTGGAGAAGTGAACAATGTAGGACAAAATGGCTGAACTGGAAAGTTAACTGAATTGGAGAATTTTTCCAAATCAGTTATGTTGTCGTAGATTGTTTACTTCTCCTCCCTTCTCCAAACTCTTCACCCTCACGTTTAGTTTACTAATTTTTAGTGAGATTGTAGTCCATCACAGGAGCGAGCCTGGAGTGGTGGAACTTGCTGCCTTTCCCCATGGGGCCATAATAGCAATTAAAACCAGGTAGAGGATCTAGTTCTTTCCTCTCTAGTCAAACCTTAAAAATGACATTTGTTAAGTCTCTGATGGCATTATCAAATGTTCTGAACAGATTTTTTTTGTACAATCGTACAAAAAAGTGTATGACCAGCTTTAGAGTCAGACCTGTCTTATTTTGACAGTATTGCTATATCCTTTTCCCTCCTGAAGAATGTAGGTTCCCGATTTCAGGACTTCTGCTTATCACTTGAAAATGTATTGAATAAGACACTAAGTCCATTTTCTTAACATACTAGATAATGAAGGCCTAGTTTGCTTTATTTTGTAATGGTTTACAGCAACACATTTAATTTTTCTATGGCAATTAAGGGCTACTTCTTTTTATTTCTTTCATCTGCATAAGTATAGATGAATGTGATTTGAGTGCCATCTTGTGGACACATTTGTACTGGAAATGTGCATTTGATAAACTTTAGTTGGGAACATCCCTCATTAACAGGGTTATTCACAAAAGGGTGAAGAGTTTGGAGAAGACAGGAGAAGTGAACGATCTAGGCCAAAATAGCTGAACTTGAAAGTGGGCTGAATTGGAGAATTTTTCCAAAATCAGCTATTTATGCCTAGATTGCTCACTTCTACCTTTTCCAAACTCTTCACCGTTTTGTGAATAACCCTGTTAAAGAAAAAAAAATTTAAAAAAATGCCTGTACAGTGCATTGCCACCTTCTACTGTGAATCTCTCCTTTATGTATGAAATTTGTGTTATTGCTATAGTTATACAATTAACTGCTTTACTGAATAAACTAAAGTATATCTAAAGCCAAAACGTTGGGAATGATTTAAACTCCTATCCATTTTTTGTTGCCTTTAAATCCTCTCTTAGGAAGTTGTCATCACTGTCCTGTTACAAGTGTCCCCATCTGAAGATTTCCTCTCTATTCCTATTCTGGTAGCAATTGAAAACTTTGGTTTTGCCATCACTTCCAGTGACTGCGACAATGGTCCCCCAAATAGGGAGAAAAATCTCCTCAATAGAGACATAAACAGCAATAAAATCTGACAGCGGTTCTAACCACTCCAAAATATAAAAAAAAAAAGTTGCGACTTTAGATGCACCAGCTGTCCTTTTAGAGCCACTAATGAACCATTAGATAACCAAAAGAAGAAATGTTTAGAATACACAAACCTCCTGTATTTAGACAAAATTTGCTTATCCTGGAGTTCAGCTTTAATGGGGTGGAAGTAGGCACCTCAAGGACCTGAGCTGTGACTCCCCCTCTCCCCCTTTCTATCTTTATTGCTGATAATATTAAAATTGGAAAGCTTTCTTCGACCCATGCTACACTACCAGCTGTGGAAGATGGCTAGCTGTCAGAAGCCTTTCCATGTACATTGTGTGTGGGGAGGCTGTCATTTTAAAAACTGCATCACTTCAGTATGTAAATTATACATAACAATGATGGGCACATCTGTCATGTACTGGGTTTTACTGAAAGATGCCCAGTCTAACAATCCACCCAAACATACCTGCTGAGACTTTTACTACCGAATTGTGTACATTTTTGTTTCAGCATGTGTAGTGAAAAGGTTGTTTTCATTAATACAAAGAAAAGAGAATGATCTTTGTCACTAGGATGATTCCACCTGCTGAAAGATGATATCCATCAGCAGACAAATCACTTATACTTCAGCCACTGCTTTGTCCTTATAAACCTATTAAGTACTGCATTAGACCAATGACCATTTCCATTACTTGCTTCTATAAATGGATATATATGAATAACAGAATATCTGCACAATGGAGAGCCAGTCATTTGGAATATATTTCTTTGTAAGAAGAAATGTAGAAGATGTAATTACTGTGCCGAGCCTACATAAGAATGTGTGCAAAATGTAATTAGCATCTTCAGATTCCAAATTAACATATCCGTATGATGTCTGCTAGTTCTATACACTATTCTCTGATGGTATTTTCTGCTCCTTCCAGTTTTATTCCACACCTCAAGGCTAGTAATGAAAATCGAGTGACATATAAGGGCTCTTTACAGTTATGTATTTGCACTTTATCATCAGTCACTTGACAGCATAAAGTGCTCTCCAAGGTATAATTTGCTGTAAGTGGGCTCTATTAGTCATCCTTGACATAGATCCTTATTATGTTAATATGAAATTTCAGATAGCTTCTCAATGTAAGGATTTATGCTAGTTATTTTATAGCACAAATTGTGTGTATTGGATAATGAAAGAAGTATGGAAAATAAAAGTTGGTTGCTAGTAATTAAATTACAGGGATATATTGAATGAAAGTTGCTATATGTTTTAGTTTTCTCAATAAAAGGATAAGCCTACTTGTATCCAAAGTGTTGACTATACACTGAGTGGCCAGATTATTATGACCACCTGACGTTTGTAGGCAAATTAGCTATAATTAGCTATAATTTTGCGCTGAAGTTGCTAGAGGGCCACGTGTGTGGAATCGAATTTGCTGACCTCAGCATCTGCGCTTGCACACAGACCAATATTATCGAGGAAACCGGGATTTATTTACAAAGTATTTTGTTTAAATCGTTAATTGTGACTGTTAATAATATTCCATCCATCATTCACTGCCACTCATCATTTCCTGCCATGGACGGGATTTTATTAACAGTCACAATTAACCATTACAAACAAAAGCGTTTGCTGCGGACCTCGGCAGCCCAACCATGCGGTGCCATGGCGGTTGGGGGGGGGGGCCCTTCATGGTTTCTTGCACCGGGGCCCTGAAGGTTCTAGTTACGCCACTGTCTCGTGGAGTCATCTCGTGGCCCGACAAAGTACTGATGGGGTGGTCATAATAATCTGGCCACTCAGTGTAGTTGCTGTGTTCATAGTAAAAGTGGCAGGGTACTCTCTAGGGTAGAGAGCTCTCAGGATAAAAATGTCAAACCATGACCACCCTGTTCACAAATATATGTTTTGAGGCTCAGTGTAGGCACATGGAATAATAGTGTTAGTTCCTGTGATAGTCATACATTTATTGAACTCCCTCTTGGGAGGATCATCTGTAGGTGTGATGAAGGCAAGATGTTGGGGGAAGAGTACAGAATATTGATCTATCTTACCTGGTAATTAACCAGGTAAACTAGTTATTCAAGCAGTATTAAACTCTCAAACCTTTTTTTGGTTTCAATATTTTTATTAAAAATGTTTAAGGTGAAACATTAACAAGAAAAGGTATATTCTCCAATACAAAGTGGAAATTAACAAAATATAACATCATGTTCAGGCAACGGAAAAGTTGTTTAGCGGCTTTCACCAAGGGCTCCCACAAGTACAGTTTAATCATAATGGTTGCTAGAAAACAATATTTCTCAATCTGGAACCAGAAAAGGTTTGTGTACACCTAATGGTAACATGAACTCTTAAAACAAGGCTAGTTGGTTATCAGCAAAATAGGCTATGAATTAAGGTGAAAAAGAGAGGAGGAAAAGGGGGGAAGGGAGGAATGTTATCAAGGCTATATTAATAAGAACTAATAATACATTAAAAGTAGGTCTGTTAATTGAGAGGAACCTTGTAACCAAGATAGGCATATAAGCCTTATTAACATAGCTGTCTAACAGGTGAAATGTACATAATGTATTCAGATTTGAAGGTGTTATTCAGGTAAGTAATAAAAACAGGCCAACAGGGCAAGAAGGGTAGTGAGGCAGAAAGGAAAGGTTGTAGAAAAGAAAAGATTGGAAGAAAAAGTCAAAGAGAGAAAAAGAAGATATTCGGTGGGGTAGTTTGCTGAATGTGAGTGAGTGAGTGAGTTAGTTAGTGGAGGTAGTGAAGGATGAAGTTGAGAGTTAAAGGTAGAAAAAAGTTGACACGGATTGGATTAGAGGGTGTTAAAGACAGGACAGGGAGCTAAAGACAGGGGGGAGAGCATGAAACTAATAAGGTAGTGATCAGAGAAAGAAAAAGGTCTGCATCAGAGTGAGTAGGAGTGTGTGTCCATTGCATTAGGTCAAAAGAAGAAATTAGGTTGAGGAGCTGAGAGGTAGCGGTGGTGTTAATATTTTTAAGGATGTTAAAGTCTCCAAGGATGATGGTGGGTACAAAATAAATAGGGCAGCCAGGCACAAAAGTCATCAGAGAAACTGGAAAAAATACACAAATACCATGAACTTCAAAAGGAGAGGGACAGGAGAGTAGTGTAGGAAGAACTTGAAAAGTACATTTTGGGGATAGAAGGATTCCAACTCCACCTCCCTTTTCTCCCACTGGGTCTGGGTGAGTGAGTCCATTATAGGCCACCATGGGAGAGGGCTGCTGGAAAGCTAGAATCAGATTCCTAAAGCTAGGTTTCAGTAATTGTGAATATGTTAAAGTAGTTGGATATAAGAAGATCATGGACAGTGATGAGCTTATTACAGATTGAGCGGGCATTCCAAAGGGCACATGAGAAAGGAGGACTGATTTTTGGTAGCAGCGGAACTGAAATTAGAGAGAGAAGGCTGCAGCTGCAGCCAGAGGAAAGAGGGTACCTGATGTGGGGGTGATAGATGGTGGAGGGTAAATTTAGGGGGCATATATCCAGAGGTAAGAAAGAGTAGGAGGGTGAGGAAGGTAAGATCAGAGTGAGATTTGTATGAGGACACATGCCCTCAAAGTTCTTGAGATTTTGACTTCATGTGTGTTCAGAATAAGCAGGAGGGGATGTGTACAATAATATGAAGAGGGCAGGAGTGAGGGTGCAATGTATAGGCTGGGTGGTGGAGAAGAGAGGTTTGAGGAGGGAGGGCTGTACTGTGAGAAGAAAAGTTAGGTAGAGCATTGTAGAGGGTGGAATGCCTGAGAAGCTGAGTGTGGAAAAGAGAGTTGGTTGAAAAAAAAACAGTTACACACACGATCGATTTCTAGTGATCTGGCAACCTTTGAATGATTATTCTAGACCACCTCACCTTCCTTTTGGTCCCAATCATTGCACGTCATTGTCCATTTGCAACAGTCTTTCTACTTCTCGGGTTTCTTTCTTTTCTGTTCTTTCTTTCGCTCTTGTCTCTCTTTTCTTTTTCCCCACTTTTTCTATTTCAGCTTTACCAGCTCCTCATTTTCCAGTTTGGGATCCTTATCTCCTCCTTCATTGGGATCCTTGGCATGTGTCTGATGTGGTGTTATTATTGATTAACCAGAGGTTGGGCAACTTATTTGCATATCATTTTATTTTGCCTACTTATCTGCTAAGTGATTTTATTGTATACTTACCTTAAATTGATGCCTATTATGGGCTCCTGTGTTTGTAGTGTACTATGTTATTCAGGACCACTATTTATGCTCAACAGCCATGTTGTATAGTGCTCTACACAGCACTTCTTTTGACTTTTCTAGTATGTTTAATGTTTTGTTCTCCCTATATTTGAAACCTTAATACAATATTGTGAAAGAAAAAGACAGGTACACTTGCAGTCTGTACTGGTCAGCTGTTTACCAGTGTTTTCTATTGTGCCTTATTTCAAACTGTCATTTTAAAAAAAAAACTACACTTATGCAAAAATGAAAGGCACTTTAGCAGCAATGGCCCCCTCCTTGCCTGTATATTTCACAATCATTTGTTTGTTCTTTGTGCTGCATTAGATAGGTAGTACCTACAGCAAGTACATAAGTACCTATTTAGCCCTGCAATATACCAGTGATAAAACGTTTCCATTTGTTCTGCAGATTCCTAAGCAATACTAGATTCATGGTTATTCCCTGATTTGAAGCCTACTGTCTTGTTCTTTCTTTCTAAGGTAGATCCGACACAGTCTGGCTGTATGTTTTGGGTCATTATTTTGCTGTAGGATGAACCCCTGACCAACTAGGTGTACCCCAGAGGGTATTGCATGGCGCTGCAAAATGCTGTGTTAGTAGTTTTGGTTCAGGGTGCCACTCACTCTGTGCAAGTCCCCGACTCTGGATCCAGCAAAAGAGCCCGAGACCAAGACACTTCCTCCTCCATGTTTGACCAGTTGGTGTCACAGACCGAGGAACCATCCTTTCGCCTACTCGACGGTGTACAAAAACCCTGCGTGATGAACTGAAGATCTCAAATTTTGATTAATTGGTCCATCAGACCTTCATTCAGTCTTCAGTAGTCCATTGGTGGTGGTTCGTGGCCCAGATAAGCCTCTGCTTATTTTGCCATCTCAGCAATGGCTTTCTTACTGCCACTTGACCTGTCCAACCTGCAACTTGAAGTCTTCTGCTTTGAAACTGAGACTTGCTTACTTTGATCAGTCTTAAGCTGTGCTTAAAGCATGTCCTGTGAGCCGTCTGCCACGCAAGCTGCTGACTCTCAGAGACTTTTCTTCTGATTCTGTTGTGACTTCGGATCTGCCAAACCTCTTCCTGTCAGAGTTTCCTCCAGTTTCCAAGTGCCCTTTGATGGTGTAGGAAACTGTACTCACTGACACCTAGGCTTTCTTTGCAATTTCTCTAAAGGACCTACACTTTTAAGGATAATAATGGCCTTTCTGTCTCCCTTTGTTAATTGCCTCTTTCTTGCCATTTTGAGAGCAATTTACTACTTCCTGCAGTACAATATTGTCCAAATATTGCTTAAGATGGTGTAGTGACAGTCTGTTCCAACACTGCTTTTACACAGAGGGCTTGTGAGTAATCAACAAAAGTTGGGACACCGGTAGGAATTGTTAGCAAAACTTTTGAAAGCTAAATTTACTTACATTGTTGCAGAACAAGTTGTTAACCCATTACTACTTCCCTGAAAAAGCCATTTTTGTATGTGGATTGGTTAAGAGAGGCTTACTGGAAGAATAAGGGTTAATTAATAATGAACCCTTTTAGTGGGCTACCCCCACACTGCAAGGGTTAAGTGCTCATCTAAAAAAAAAAGATATCCAGAGGGGGAGCAGTCACCGCTGTGGGAATGAGGATCTGGTGAGTGTATGTTCTTTATTTAAAACGTAGACCAAAATGAGCACTTAACCCTTGCATTGTGGGGGTAGCCCCACTGCAAAGATTCATTTTTTAAAAGCCCAGAGTTCATCTTTAAGCACCCGCCAACTGCAGCCCATCTGGCTATTCCCTATTTGTAAACATTGTTCTTACTTCCATTGGGGCAGTTAACTCCATCATAAAAATGGAAGAATTAATTGCTTTAGATCATATCTGTAAAAAATAAGTCAAGGCAACTGGACTTGCTGTATTTTTCTTGAAGACGTTTCACTGGACATCCGACCTGCTTTCTCAATTCAGAATGACTTCTACAAAAATTCTCTGGGAATAAATATGGTGAATGTCGCTTCAATCCACATAATCTGTTGTCACAACCAGGTGTTGAATGCATTTGCATAATTGGAGCTAAGAGGTGTTATTAACCTGACCAGAGAGAGGTGTTAAAACAGCATTGTATGTGGCAGACAATAGATGTCTCACCTCTTCACCTCTAATACCCCCCACACCCAAATACAGAAAGTCCAGTTGCCTTGACTTCTTTTTTACAGATATACCATGACCTGGATAAATGAGAACCTTCACACCTTTAGATCATAGGAATTCTAGATTGTTTAGTAAATTTTGGTTAATTTGGGCAACATTTGGAGGTTATCCTGAATTGCATTCACTTATCACCAGCACACAGTTCCTCTCTGTTGCATTTTACTTCTCTGACTATCCACAATACTCTCTAAAGGTGCCCATACACTGTACGATTATCGTACGATAATCGTGGGAAATCCCACGATCGTACGATAATCTCGGGAAATCCCACGATCGTACGATAATCGCAGTGTATGGAAGGCATGTGACCGTTTCTACTGTACGATCGCACGTCTTCCTTCGAACAAGCAGACTGGAAGACCCGCCAAGAATCGTACTTTTCTCGGCGGGTTAGTGGCGTGCTTGTTCGACAACTGCCGAACGGGCCGATGTGCGCACGCACACACTGCCCTTTCAGCATTGTAGTCATCGGAAACAGCCCCTCAGCAGGGCGTGCATGCGATGATCGCAAGTACGATCTGCCTGTCCAAGATGGGCAGATCGTGCGTTTTTTAAATTACTTTACAACAAAAAAGTCTTGCGAGGGTTGTACAGTGTATGGCAGGTAAAAAAAACAGCAATTTACCAATGACAGTTTGAATATTTTGCTTTATTTATACGTATTTCCTTTGATTTCCTTTTGAGGCTGAGGAAATCCAGCTGATCTTTTTTTATTCATTCTTCTTTCCTATCGTCTTCTGCCTTTCTCAAATCTTCTTATCTATTAGGTAAAATATATGAAATGGGGTTATTACATTTAAGTAGTATAGTTATGGTAATCAGTTACATCTTCAGGTACATCATGTGTAACTTTGGGTCATTTTAAACTTACATGCAACCACAATTTGTCTGTGTAGTAAAGCCTGAATGATTGTTCACTTTTTTAAACTGTTACATTATTAGATACATTGATATATAAAAATGTATGTTTTTTTTGCTTTGGTGTAACGTCAATAAACATCCATTTAACCTAAACCTTTACCTAGGTAACTAAATTGGTGAATTTTACAGCAGATGATGTAATTTTGATGTTAACCACCTTTAAAAATGTCACACTGCCAACTACTGATAACCATAAATTGTAAAGCTTGTATTCTCATGAAGCTATATTATTCCACTGAGGTACAGTACAGATCAATATATTCGCTTACATTTTATCAATCCAATCAATCCAACATCATATCAATTCTAACTGAATACTGAAAGTCATTTATCAGAATATTGGACAACTGTATGTTTAAGGCCCTCTTCACATTTTAAGCTTTTTATGCGCATTTCATATTACAGTGGTACCTCGGTTCACGAACGCTTCTGTTTCGCGAATAGAAAGTTCTGCAAAGTTTTGCCTCGGTTCGCGAACTCCACTTAGGGTGATGAACAAAACCACAGCCATTTTCCCTGCTCTGACACATGGTCTTCCTCTAGTCGAGATCGCGGTCTGATCACAGTTTGATTGGGTTCACGACCAAATCGGTTCACGACCAGAATTGCGGAACAAATTAACTTTGTGAATCGAGGTACCACTGTATATGCATTACCTTTGAACTCTAAAAGGTTAATTTATAAAAAACTAAAAATTGCATAGCTTATTCATTCAGTGAAACTGCATATACATTTCTTCTGTGCGAGTTAACCAGATGTGAGAATGTTCTCTTCTGGTTAAATGTTCTTCAATGGGGAAAATACTGCATTATGGCCACTAGATGGAGCTGAGGATTGTAGGAAATAAATACACGTTCGTATGATCCTCAGCACCATGTAATGGCAACAATGCAAACACTAAAGCATGGCAGCATACACAAGGGTATAGCCTCGCCCCCCTACCCAATCACAGGACCAGTTATACTATAAATGAAAACACCCTCAGCAAGGCAGCATCATCATAACAATACTGAATGGAAAAGCCATGGGAGGGTTTTGTAAGCTGCCATGCTTTAGCATCAGGAAAGGAAAATTACCGATAGGTAAGTATACCATTTTACATTTTTCTGACACAAGCATGGCAGCATAGACATGGGGCATAGCACGTCAAAAACAGGGAGGGTAATACTGAGATATTTATTTATTTGAACAACTGTTAGACACATTCAGCACTGAGCGACCAAACGTCACCATGGTCAAGGCTGCTGGATAGACCTTGTGATGGGTTAGGAACATTCTATACGTGGACCAGGTTATTGTCTGCCAGAATAACTCTAGACATACACCACTAACTTCTGCCCATAAGGATGACATCATTCTACTAGAGTGGGTCCTGAGATTGATATGTGGCTCCATCATTTTCTCAAGGACTACCTTGACTAGTCACAAAGAATGTGTCCTAGTGGAGTGTAGAGAGCCAATTCCTGATACCTCCAGAAAAAATGAACAGATCGACTTACTCCCTGACAGAAGAAGTAACCTCAATATACAGTACTTCCTTAGAATAGTACCTACATTTAAGGTGTAGAACCAAAAATTGGAGTTACATACCTGGTAACTCTGTTTCTAGGAACCTTCCAGGACAGCATTAGAGAGATAGGCTCCTCCCACCGGAACAGGAAACACATCACCCACACTTAGAATAAAAAGGAGCACAAGCCTAGCACGCTTCAGTTAAAACATAAGAACCGAAGGATACCATAGTGCAACTCGTTCATAGAATTATAGATACATATACACATATATACACCCATAATAATACATAACATTACATTGCCTATCTGGAACATTGGCAAAATGATGTCCTTATTTAGATGGAAAGATCTACAGACCTTTGGATGTTGCTGAGAGAGAGGTCTTAGTAATACCCTGCCTGGGAAATGGTAGCAATAAGGTGGTTTGCAGCCTCCGCTTGACTTTTCAAGACCCTCCTCCCTGAGAGAATTGCTGTAAGAAATACTTTTCTGAATGTTACTGGATCAGGAAACCTGATCTAGAAAAAAATAAAGGACGGGAAAACATATTCAGCACCATTTAAATGGTAAATCCCAGAGGGAAATGAATGACTTTCTCAAGAACTGGCTCATCAATTATTGAGATGACCAAATTGTCTTAGACAATGAGGATAGGGCCAAGACTTGCCTTTTGAGGGTACACCGAAGTACCTATTTCCTGCCTGAAGAAAATTCAATAAATCTGTCATGGTAGGGTGAAGAGAGTCAAACCACTTTAAGCTTATGAAGTCTCTGTACTTATTCCACACTCTACTATATATGGTCTTGTAGTAGGTGAGCAGTCCATCTATAGGAGACTGAAGATGAGCAGTCCAGACAAAGCAGCCTTCACCTCCAGCCTCCAAGCTGCTCCAGATAATTTGGCTGCGTTTGGATGTAGCACCTGGCCCTGCTTTAGAAGGTCTGAATTTTAAGAAGAATAGGCGGTTCCAGGGTCAGCAGCTCTTACTAGTTTTTTGTGTTTTAGGAATACAATTCTTCTTTTTTCTATATATTTTTTAATCTAAATTCCACTATAAGGGATGTTCTATGTACATTAATTTAAGCTTGTCATGGCGCAACTCATTGATATAAATAAATCCATTTGAATCATTACCAAAGCTCCCTGGATCTGTTCGAAAACTTTTCCAGGGCCTAAAAGGCTCTGTAAAATCCAAGATGCTAGAAACTTCTTCCCCCAGTGGACTTTGTCACTGCCCTTGGACTAAGGGGTTTGTGCGCAGAAGAATCGATTGTTAACACTACCAATGGATAGGGACAAAGGTGATGACAGCTGAAAATAGCTCACCAGTCTTAGTCACAACCAAAGACATTATCTCATATTTGGGGTCACCATGATCCCCTGGTACATGAAATGTCTTCTCTTTTTTCTTAAGAATCCTTTTGAAAGACCCTCAGCCTCCAATAAGCGTATTCCACCATTGGAACTGGAGTAATGTTTGGAGAATGTCCTAAGAATGTGGAGAGTCCAAAAAGGCAGGCAAACATAATGAAAGTGGTACTCTAGAATGGCAAGCACAGCACACCTAAAGCAACCTCACTGATAAAGTCACTGGCTCATTTCATTTCAGTCAGAGACTGCAGTACCACTGAGATCTCTTTTCCAGCCAAAATGTCTGTTTCTGTGTTCTCTGTCTAAACACGGATTGCCTTGGCTACTGAAGTAAGAGCCAATACTGGCCAAAAGTGCTTCAGAGAAGGTATAAACTTAGTTTAAATAGATATAGGGTGTCCTTTCAGGACACTGCATCATCCATACATAATGTCACATGCCTAAAATTGATTATAGAGGTTAAGCTCAAGCAATGAAACTTGTCTCTGAATGGCAATTTAATATTCGTACTCCTCCCACATTTACTGCAATTTGCCCTCTTTCTTTGGCCTCCAAGTCTTATTTTGAAAATATATGTTATTTTTCACATCAAGGTAACTACTTGATCTCTCAGATTTATAAATACTGCTTTCTAAATGTTATTCACCTAATGATAGATGCGTTAGAGGTTGGGGGGCGGGGGGGGG
>NW_017306333.1:2010400-2068485 GCF_000935625.1 Nanorana parkeri
AAAACAGGACTACCATTTCGAGAATTAAACTTGAGATAAAGTATGCATTTCAAGTAACTAAAAGCTGTAGACTCACCCTAGTCACCACTTACAAAATACTGGTTAGGTGTAAAAAAACAAAACAGGAAAACACTTAGGATTATTCCAGAGATTTGAGATCTTTTGGTACAGGTGCTGCATGTGCAAACACAATTCACACTTAAAAAACCAGCTAAAATTAATCTGACAAAGTACATTTTAACTCTTAATACTTTAGGGGTGATTTCATAAAACATTTTCACTAAGCTATGTAAACCTCAAGTGTAGTGAATTTTTTTAAAATGTGATTATTGGATCAAAATTAATATAGCTTCACTAAACTATGGGAAATACATACTTTACTTTAGAAAATCAAGCTCTTCGTTTTGAACCATAATCTACTACATATCAATGAGAATGCATATGTGGCTGACAGAGTTCCAGAGATAGTACATTGATTGCAATGGACAACACAAATATGCAACTGTTTTATACGGGGTATAAATATATACAGTAAACTCTCTGTTATTTGTTATTTAGCTAACCGGAACTCCCATCTAACTGGCAAAAAATAAATCCCCTTTGTACTCACTGTTCTCCCGATCTGCCACCTTCTAGGAGAGGAAGAGTGGGCTCTGGAGCATGGAAAGGCACAGGAACGGACCGAAAAGTGTTGGATTATTCTAGGAATGAGTGTCTGAACAATCACCAAATATTGTTGTGTTATCCTGGAAAACAGGTGTCTGATCGATCATTTGTGAAAGTGCTATGCTATCCCGTGAACAATCGCCACCTAGTGATCACTCCCAGTAGTGTAATGTATTGCTAATGGTTTAGAGTACAATATACTGTTATGGTATGGTATAGTATGGGGTATAGCATTAGTTAAATACATTTTTAATAGTAACTCTTAAGCAACCAGAAACTACATTTATCCGGGAATCTACCAATCCCTGTGGATGCCGGATAACGGGGAGTTTACTGTGTGTATATATACTGTATCTCTCTCTCTCGATATATATATATATATATATATATTACGAGAGAGAGAGATCTCTATCTATCTATCTATTTAATTGTCAGTAAAACATTTGTCATGTTCACAAGAGGGCAGTGTTTGCATTTTCCTCGATGCTAAGCTCTACCCTGTAGTCAATAGTGTCTGAGGAATAAAAGTCAAATTTTCCCAACTAGGAGAATATGAATAAATATTAACCATCTGACAATAGTAATACAGGAACAACTTGAAATTGATGACAGAGGTTATTATGAACATTTTAGCTCTAATTATCAATAATTGAAATTTCAGTGAGTCTCTGCTTCGTAAACTTGTATAAAATGGGAGGAAGCTACCTCAACGAGCCATATGAACTGTCTAGTGGCAAATAAATACTGCAGTAATGCCATTTATTATGACTGTTTTAATACTCACATAGAAAATAAATATAATTACACAGTTTAATTAACCCCACATTGTGATAATTGGGTATTTATAGGGGGGTTTAAGAGCTGTAGATTATTTTTGACAGGAAACACGGCAAACCATTTATCAGTCTGAAAAACAGGATCGCTTCTCGCAATTATCAAAACAGGTGAACAAATAATAATTTGACTGTATTGTTTCATTTAGCAAGCTTCAAACAAAACTCCAGCCAAAAATAACAAGACATAAACGAGTAGCCTATTAAAAGATAAAATAACAAAACCAAACTTTTGCAGAAACATTTAGCTTCAAGTGAAATATCTGTGCCTACTTTTTTTCTGCTGCTAGATGTCTTCAGTCTGGTGGCCAGAATCATTCAACCCACTTAAATAGTGGCCAGTGACCTGAGCTCAGGTTGCTCTGGACCTGTCCCAGCCTGTTAATGGACAGTGAAAGGCGAAGCAGCACAGTGATGAGCTCATCACTCTGCTTTCTCATCCTATCAGCATACATCTTGTCAGAACATGAACTGGTTTACTCCTTGTACCTCTTCTTCCTCTCTCAGGTCCAGTTCTGCTTTACAGAGACTGCAAGAGGCTGATACCAGGTCAAATCCAGGTACTTGTACTGCTTGTATTTAAAAAAATAAAATAAAAATTAATGATGTATTAACGATTACAGAGCTGCATTTATTAGTGTCTTTTATATCCATCTAAAATTCAGATTTAATTCTTAGCGTGTTTAAAAGAGCCACACAAAACTCATTATCTAGAAAGCTATAAATTAATTATCTGCAGCCATGCATCAAGTATTACTGATGTCAAAGAGATTAAACATAACAGATTCTAAGGAAATATTGCACAAATAATATATACAAAATGTGTTTGTGATTTCTATTGATATCTGAACAGTTATTTAGCAAAAATCTGTTTTAAAAAGCAATCAAAATTCTAGCCATGATGCATACCTGTTATCATGACTGTTAACAACTACAGGGGATGGGCAATATAACATGAGTATTAATGTATATGAGAAGGCATTTTTTTTTAGTTTTAGATAGAGTAGGGAAGGCTTGGCCTTCTATTGAGTTTTTATGTTGTCTTTATCCCCGCTAGGAAGATTCACCACTCCCCATTTGTCCTGGTGACTATTCACAATGAGAAAGAAAGTGATGGGAAATCCAGAAATTTGAGTTATCAGAGCAAGTGGTGAGGAAAAATTCTGAAATGGGGACACTGGATTCTGTGAAAATTCTCCAAGATGGGAACTATGCTCACTTTGCAGAGACTCCCTCTTGTTTCCTGCTGCTTTCCCAGGACAGAAAGTAAAAGGGAATCTCCTTAGCAAGGCACAGGCAGCAAAAATAATCTGATAGGCGTTTTAACCCTTCCCTACTTTATCTAAACTAAAAAAAATATATATTTTGGTTTTACATACACTTTAAGGAGGACCTACGTGGCCATCCTCTACCTTCACATTAGCTTCATACCTTCTAGGAATGCTGTCATACAAGTCCAAAGTGGAACGCGATATTTGAAGAAGATAAGCCTCCAGTTTTGTAATGGATGGAGAAGGTAGTATTACATTAAATATCAGACTTTGGGTGGGATGCAGTTTAATCAGTGCTAATTTGACTTCATCATTTGGTACATGCAACCATTTTAAATTGTTTTTCACAGTCTGCATGAAGGCATTATCCTTCTTGGATATGGATACATCATAAATCATGAGTCAGTGTCATACTGCTTAAAGAGTTTGAGCAATATTGTCTGGATAAAGAACCTCATATTGTCACTGTACAGCCATTAAGAGCAATTATGGAAGGTAAAGGCTTCTATCAGATGACTGTTAAACATGGATGATCCATACTGGTATGAACAGCTGGGAACAGATTTGCAGACTGAAGGCATCATTTAGATTTCTCTAAATGTAAACTCATCCAGATGTAGGGAAAAGGGTAGAAGCAATAAATCATACTACAAATTCCCATTGTTTAGAAGTCTCTGTTTTGTGTTCCTTACACCAAGGCATATTTTTTTGGGCCTGGAATACAAGCGGTTTCCAAATGGCAGCCCCATCATCCATTTCCAGATTTGTGAAACTGTCAGGAAGCAGGGGATGTTACCTCTACTCGGGGACCACGGGCACGGCGCAGGGCACGGGTTCCCCTTCAGCTCGGTAGAACACCTGGTGCCCGAGGTGCAGGTGCGCATGCGCGGGTCATGCGGCGTGGGCGCATGCGCAGTACGCAGGCTGCGCGCGCATCCCCGGGAGCATAGCGTTCTTGCATCATCTGGCTATCAGGTGTGAGCCTTGCTGGGGGAGGTTCCCAGTACACACCTTCATCTTCCTCGCCTGCCATTGGTTCCCGGGGAGGGAGGCCTCCTGGTTGCCTCGGTGACCAGGGGGTGGTCCTACCTCCCCTGGCTATAAAAACCTGGCCTGAGCTCTGGCTTATTGCTGAGTTATTCCACCTTATGGTGAACACCTAGCCTCCCTGCTGATCCTGCTATTGCCATTGCCCCTGTGTATCCTTCCCGATTACCGACCCTTGGACCGTCTTCCGCCTTTGAACCTTCGCTGCCTGCCTCGACCCGGATTGGACATTTGACTACCCCTCTTGGATTATCCCTAAACTTGTACCGCGTTTCTGGACTGTCAGCTGCTTATTGCCAGTGGGTTCCTCATCTCACTACTAGCTCCCTGGGACGTCTGACAAAATCTCATCATGTTCTGTTTATATTGAGACAGGTCACAAAATATTTGATTCAGTACTATTGTAACTTTAAATGTTAACTTTAATAACTTATCAGTTAAATATTTGTCCATCTATATCAGCTTGGACGTTTGAACTATTAATTTATTTTTGCTGATGCAGGAAGTCTATGTCTGGCATGTTTTTACTAATACATTATTATTTAGCATTTGTAATGATGTACCTGCAATTTGGGCACTGGGTATTTTGCCTCCTTAAAGTTCTTTTATGTGCCTCATGCGGCTTTAAAGCCTCATATACTCTCCATAAAATCCTTTTCTTGGAGTCCATTGAGGCACACAGAAATTCTAAGACTGTCAGGCTAAGCTGCCAGTTACAGGAGAAATGGACACTAGAAACAAAAAAGCAGATGGCCAACAAAAGATGACCTCGTCCACAATCATCATGCTTCAGTTTTGTAGCAAAGCAGTACTGAGAGCATTAAATAAACACTGTGGGGACAGACCTGTGTCCCTCAATGGACTAAAAAAAAGGATTTTACGGTAAGTACAAAAATCATTATTTCTTTATTGTCAGTTGAGGGAGACAGGAATTCTAAGACTATGAGAAATTAAAAAGCTGATGGCCAATACAGGATGACCCCCACCCACAACCACCATGCCTTAGTTTTGTAGCAAAGTAGTCCTGGAAGCATTAAATAAACTTTGAGGAGAGGGGCCCGTATCCCTCAATGAACTCCATGAAAATGGTTTCATGGTGAGTACAAAACCCTATTTTCTCTATCGCATGAGGGACACAGGGATTCTAAGACTGTTGGGGAAAATGGGAACATTCATTGCCAATAGTTTGTAAAGCTGACATTTATGCAAAGGAGACAGCCAAGGTTAGAAAATGTTTCATGGGTGGCAAGCTGCAAGTCCACGCTATGTTTTGAAAATAACAAATACACTTTCTAGTCTTACTTACGTTTGACCTCTGCAATCTGTGAGCTACTTACTCTTGACTTGTGCTCTGTATGCGTTACTTACTCCTGACTTGTCCCTTTAATGCGTTACTTACTGACCTCTGACCTCTGCTTTACGCACTCACGACCTAGAGAAGAGTAGGCTCAGATTTTTTTAGCCATACCCCCGTTTAAGCTGTTA
Organism: Nanorana parkeri; assembly: GCF_000935625.1. NCBI lineage: Eukaryota > Metazoa > Chordata > Amphibia > Anura > Dicroglossidae > Nanorana > Nanorana parkeri. The sequence goes on from NW_017306333.1 coordinate 2,015,703, forward strand.
CTACCATTATCACAATTTTGCAATCACAATACAATTCAAGAAATGATGGAAAGGAGGGACCTGCCCGTGAGGGCTTACAATCTAAAAGGGAGGGGGAAGTGATACATGAGGAGGGAGCTGTGTGGGGATGATTGTTTGAGAAAGTGATAGTTCAGTAGTCAGGTTGAGGTGGGATAGGCTTCCCTGAAGAGATGAGTATTAAGGGATCGCCTAAAGGCAGTCAGAGTGGGAGATAGACGGACAGGTTGAGGTAGAGAGTTCCATAGGATGGGAGAGGCTCTAGTGAAGTCCTGGAGGCGAGCATGGGAGGATTTGACGAGGGAGCTGGAAAGCAGGAGGTCTTTTGAAGAGCGGAGGGGTTAGAGTGATACTTTGAGACAAGGTTTGAGATATAGCCGGGGGCAGAGTTGTGGATGGTTTTGTAAATGGTTGTTAATATTTTGAATTTTATCCTTTGGGCTATTGGAAGCCAGTGTAGGGATTGACAGAGGGGGTTGCAGACACTGAGCGGTTGGTTAGATGAATGAGTCTAGCAGCTGTATTCCTGATAGACTGAAGGGGGGGTAGCCTGTGTAGAGGTAGGCCAATGAGAAAGTAGTTGCAATAGTCAAGACGAGAGATAACAAGGGAGTGGATGAGTAATATTGCGGTTTCATTGGTGAGGAAGGGGCTTATTTTGGAGATGTTATGATGGTGAAGGCGGCAGGATTTGAATAGTGATTGGATGTGGGGAAGAAAGGTGAGGTCCGAGTCAAGGATGACACCTAGGACTTTGGCATGGGGGGAGAGCTGGATAGTTGTGTTAACAATCTCAAGGGAAAAGTTGGGGGAAGGTGCACCTATATTATTCTTTAAATGTTCGCCTCTTGTACCAAAGGTCTGTGACCAATCCTTTCAGGGCATGTAAAATGGTGGTGTGAATTTGTAGATGTGGTTACAAATGAAGGTGCGATTTTGTGAGTGTGGTTACTGGGTGGGTAAGCAGGGTGTTTCTGGATTTATATTGAAAATATAGTCACCATACACCAAAAATACCTCTTGATTCTGCCAGCCAAATCAATGCTTCCTTTTTACAGGGTAACCACGCTTTACCACTGCTGTTTTATTCAGAGCAAGTTTTTATTTATATTATCTAAAATGTGAAAACAACCAAGCACACTGCTATGAAATTAACTTCTTGCATCCACTATAAAAAGGGCATTCTCTATACAATTCTTTTGTCCACTAAGAGCTGATGACAGGGTCACTGGCTCCCTAGTACAATACGCTCCCGGAGCTTTGACTCAGCACAAAACCTTGGGTGTCATCACAGGATAGTAGGAAATATCACCAACAGGGGCTTCTAACAATCTATGCAATAGGAAACACATCTACAAATCCCACTGTTTCTTATTTTGTAGAATTCACCTTTAGTACCTGCATGAAATTTTAAATTCAGCTTATCTTTGTGTCTTCTTATTGTGTTTATCTTCTGTGGAGCTGTCCATGATGTGGGGCAGCAAATGCCAGTTATGCTCAGATCAACTGTGGTGTTCCTGTAAAGGATTAGATATAAGGTTGCCATAGCAAATTCGCAGCCTGATTGAATGATCTAATAAGCTACCACACATGAACGGTATCTGGAGTAATGCAGCTGTAAATTGCAAGTTAGAATACAGAATAAGTAACACATCAGTATTTTTATTCCCTTTTTTAGACCTTCAATGGAATACTTACAATGTTAATACTGTGCCTTTTCCTGTAAAAGAAAGATGCCAGATTGGAATACAGCGTAACAATTTTCTTATACCATGGTTCACTTTTTTAATAATAGTAAGTATGCTACATTTTGGGCTTTATTTTGTAAGACGAAACACTGACAGACTGGTGAAATGAACAGTCATGTGAAAAAGTAAGTACACCCTCTTTGAATTCTTCGGTTTTACGTATCAGGACATAATAAAAATCATCTGGTCCTTAGTAGGTCTTAAAATGAGGTAAATACAGCCTCAGGTGAACAACCACATGACATATTACACAGTGTCATTATTTATTTTGAAATAATGCCAAAATAGAGAAGTTATGTGTGAAAAACTAAGCACACTGTTACTGCTACCATATAATTAAGAGGCTAAGTAGCAGCCAGGTGCTGCTAATCAAATTTCCTTGATTAATTGGTCATCAGCAAATGTGAACACCTCTATAGAGGCAGAGGTTTTAGCCGTTTGCTGGTCTGGAGCATTCAGGTGTGCGTTAACACAATGCCAAGGAGACAATACATCAGAAATTATCTCTGAGAAGCAATTGTTGCTACCCATCAGTCTGGAAAGGGTTATAAGGCCATTTTCAAACAATCTACAGTCCATCATTCTGCAGTGACAATTATTCATAAGAGGAAAGCATTAAAAACAGCTGCCAATATTCTGGACATCCCAGCAAAGTTACCCCAAGGTCAGGTGCAATGCTCAAAGGAATTGCAAAATACCCAAGAGTTAAGTTTAGACTCTACACAGGCTTCAGTTAGCATGTTAAATGTTAAAGTTCATGACAGTACAATTATAAAAATACTGAACAAGTATTGCCAGGAGAAAGCCTTTTATCACGAAAAAGAACATGGCAGCAAGGGTTATTTTTGCAAAGTTGCATCTGACAAGACTTCTGGAACAATGTCCTTTGGACAGACGAGAAGTGGAGATGTTTGGCCATAATGCAGAGAGCCATGTTTGGCAAAAACAAAACACAGCATATCAGCACAAACGCCTCATACCAACTGCCAAGCAGTGGCGGAACTACCACCGGTGCCGGGGCACCGGGGCCTGTGGCTGTGGGGGGGCCCAGTGGGGTCCGGTCCTGGGCTCCCCCACAGCCTCAGTGGGGTCCGGTCCTGATTTTTTTGGCAGTGCACAGTCCCGGTGTTCGAACAACGGGGCTCCGCACTGCCGACAGGCTTCTCTGTGAGGGGGCGGGTCCTGTGACATGTTTGAGACTACGTTAGAATGTGTGACACATTTTAACGTAATCTCGCCCAGTTTTTCGGCGGTGGAATAGGTGAAGGATTCCAACGCTTTCTCCGCTGTTCCAGGGCAGATCGGCATCGCAAATCGCATGTGCAGGAGAACCGATCTGCCCTGAAACAGCTGATCGTTCCTGAAATGTCACTTCTATCCGACTTTGTGAGTGTGGTGGAATGTGAGATCACAGTCGGAGAGAAGTGACATTACGGGACTGATCAGCTGTTTTAGGGCAGATCGGTTCTCCTGCACATGCGATTTGCGATGCCAATCTGCCCTGGAACAGCCTGGAAAGCGCTGGAATGCTTCACCTATTGGCGGTCACACATTCCACCGCCGAAAAACTGGGCGGGATTACGTTAAAACGTGTGACCATGTCTCCGGTCACACATTCTAACGTAGTCACAACCTTTGATAGAACACCGCCATCAGGGGGGTATGGCCGGTATCCATGTGAGGGGTCTGGGGGGCCTCTTACATGGGTATCAATTGTACCGGGGCGGCACGGCAGAGGTGACCGGGGAGGGGGTGGAGGAGGCTGGGCCCCAGCAGCAGTAGGTAAGAAGAGTTGGGAGGAGGTACAGGAAAGGGATACCGACGACCAGACCACCTGGGATCATGCAGAGCCCACAATAGAGAGTCTCAGGTGGGCTATGCAGGATCTATGGCGTGCTCTGCAGGGTCTCAGGTAAGTCCAGCATGCTACTGCAATATTAGAGACCGCTGGGGGGGGCCAGTGTGATCTGCTCCCGCGCCCCCCTCCCCCGTCTTGGGTGGGGGCCCAAGTTAAAATCTTGCACTAGGGCCCTTTGGTTATTAGGTCCGCCACTGCTGCCAAGCATGGTGGTGGAGGGGTAATGATTTGGGCTTGTTTTACAGCCACAGGACCTAGGCACCTTGCAGTCATTGAGCCGACTATGAACTCATCTGAGCCAAAGTATTTCAGAGTCAAATGTGAGGCCAGACGCACGACAGCTAATGCATGGCTGAAATTGGGTCATGCAACAGGACAATGATCCCAAGCCCACCAGCAAATCTACAACAGAATGGCTGAAAAAGAAAAGAATCAAGGTGTTGACTGCAATGGCCCAGCCAAAGTCCAGACCTCAACCTGATTGAGATGCTGTGGCGGAACCTTAAGAGAGTTGTGCATAAACAAATGCCTGCAAATCTCGATGAACTGAAGCAATGTTGTAAAGAAGAGTGGGCCAAAATTCCTCCACAACAATGCGAGAGACTGATAAAGTCATCCAGAACACGATGACTTCAAGATATTGCTGCTAGGGGTCATTCTACAAGCTATTGAATCATAAGGTGTACTTAGTTTTTCACACATTGTTTTTACGTTTGTAAAATAAAAAATGTCACAGTGCAATATGTCTTGTGTTGTTGCTCATGTGAGGTTGTATTTACCTAATTAAGACTTGCTAAGGACCAGATGATTTTTTTTCTGTCTTGATACGTAAAACTATAGAATTCAAAGAAGGTGTATACATAAAATACGGTATAAATGATAAATGTTTAATGTATATAATTTTATCAATGTGTATTTTTTTTAAAACAAACCTTATATGCCTTCCCTTTAAGAAGGATAAACAGAAATACAGCAAAATTGCTTGTGCAACAAGAAATTGCCCAAAAATTGCAGTTCCATAGACCAGTTATTATGACAACATTTGTCTGTGAACGATTGTTCATAAAGGTAAACTTTCTACTAGGGCTGAAACAACAAATCAACTAATGCGATATAAATCAATAATGAAAATTGTTGTCAAAGATTTTCATTATCGATTAGTTGGGCTGCTTGCAGCTCCTCTCTCCCTCCCTCTCCCTGCCACCAACAGACACGCCCACACCACTCCTGAACTCACCCCGAGCATGTTGACAGGCCGGGCTATCCCAGGGAAAAGAGTTGAGGAGTCCTTGTGGAGTCACATACTGCCCAGCATTTAAGTAGCCGGGGAACTGGGCACACTGGCCAGGGCCTGGGAACTGTGGCGAGCACTGAGCAGAGCGTTGGGAGCCTGTGTCAGTAGGGAGGCACAAGGAGCTTCTGAACTTACCTGCTCTGATATAGTGCAGTATAAACCGGTCTTTCCCATGTCTCAGCCTCCTCCTCCTCCCGGGCTGATCATAGTGGGCTATGGACGGCCTGAATAGCCATGTGCAGCCAGTGTAAGTAGTGTGTATTATGTGTATTATGTGTACTGTGTGTATAATGTGTACTGTGCTTGTATTATTTGTTGTATGTGTGTACTGTGTGTATAAAGTGTTGTATGTGTGTGCTGTGTGTGTATTATGTGTAGGTATAAAGTGCAGCACCACCCTGCTTTCACTTCCAAATGCCAGGTCATTTTGACAGATAAAGCTCCAAGACTCCCAGGTAATACTAAAGCTTGCTGCTACTTCTTGCCTTCCATACACTTCTATTCCGTTACAATAATGGGCTGTCTTAATGGCTATGTAATGTACAGGAGGCAAGAAGAATAAGCTTTGGAATTATCAGGAAGTGTTGAAGTTTTGTCTGTCAGAGTAGCACTGGATTTAGCCAAAAAAGCAGATTCTCTTTAAAGAGGAACTACCCACCAATTCAGTGGCTCCCAAAACAGTTATTTTTAAGGCATGCCAACTGTCAAGGTTGCCAATGCTTATTTCAGCTCCCAACCAAACTTTCATGCACTCAAATGGCTGGTGTCATAACTAATCACATATGCAGCACCATGGCAAATAGAGGCTAAGATGGCACCTGTAAGGTATCAGAGGTTGTAGTTCCACTTTAAGTCCCTCACTGAGCTTGTACCAGTACCTTGGTCACCAGTGCCACCTGCCCAAATTTCTGAAGAACTGTCTCAATTTTTGAACCTCTAAAGAAATGAAAATTTACATGGGAATGCAAATGCTTCCTAATAAATTAATGTTGATCTTTTCTAATTATTATTGTGTGATTACTATTTAATAACATACACAGCCTGGCCAAAAAAAGCCACAGACTTTAATATTATTTTGGACTGCCTTTAGCTTTGATTACAGCATGCATTCGCTATGGCATCATTTCGAAAAGCTTATGCGATGTCATAACATTTATTTCCACCCAGGCTGCATTCATTTTTCAGCAATATCTTGTAGTGATGATGGGAGAGTTAGACCACTGTGTAAAGTGTCTCCAGTATATCCCACAGATTCCCAATAGGGTTAAAGTCTGGACTCTGTGGTGGCCAGTCCATGTCTGAAAATGGTGTCTCATGCTCCCTGAACCACCCTTTCACAATTTGAGCCCAATGAATCCTGACACTGTCATCTTGGAATATGCCCATGCCATCAGGGAAGAACAAGATCCATTGATGGAAAAACATTCAGTATATTCAGCTGACCTTATTTTGGGCAAACTTTGCTGAAAGAAGACCTGACCAGCTGAAGTTACCTGTATAGCTGTTACCTATTTGCTTAACTAATTTCAAGTGGTGACTTTTTTTTTTTTGGCCAGGCAGTATATTACGATATGATTACAGTAGCACCAGTAGGATTTTTTTAATTATTCCATATTTATTGATAACCATTACCTGATCTTCTCAGAAGAAAAATGAAGTGACTGTTTATTATACTGTTCCTCGAAGCCTTTAACCCATTTCTTGTGGAATTCAGATTTCAGGACACTTCTTGAACTTTGAGCACTATGTAAGCTTTTAGCACCTTGTGCATCACATCTCTTTTCTTTTAGATGGGCAGTTGGAAGCTGAAACATAAGTCATTAGCCCAAAGTAAGAATGTGACAAAGTGAAGGATTCTCAGTGTTGTCTATAGCAGCTAAGTAGACTTCTCCTTTTCAGCCTTCAGCAAAAAATAAATCAAAGGGATACTCTAGCTAGATGCAGTTGGCTACACAAATATTTCCTTTTCAGACACTTAATAAGTAAGGACTACTTGTATGGTTCTGAAAATATTTCTAAATGACCATTAAACAGGACTTCTTACCAATGTTCTTACTGTTGTTGAAGGAGTCAGGAAGACAATGTGTTTCTCTTGCCATGTTTTCACGTAACACTGTGAAACTTCTGTATATTTGGGGGGCTTGTCTTCTGCTACACAATAACCTACATTCGTTCCCCTAAAGGAGAACAAAAAACTTTGTTCAGCTACTCAGTAGCAAAATATAGATATATTATATATATGGAAAATACAAAGTTGCGTAACAGAATCTGTAAGTAAGAGCCTTTTGAAATTTGTCACTTAAAAGAGAACTATGGGGTAAGCTACAGCTTGCGGTATACTGAGACCGCCACAGCCGGGACGGATCCCAACATTACTGTCGAGATCCACCCAGCTGCGTGAGTGACAGCTGGCTCTGCCTATCTAGAGGCAGAGCCAGCTGTACCCGCCCCTCCCCCGCCCGTTCCTCCAGTCAGCGCTGCGTGGAGTGGGGAAATCCCTGACAGTCACGGCTCTCTGCAGGGAGATGATCGAGAAGTGAGCGAGCGACGGTATGTGTTCGCTCACTTCCCGATCTATTGAGACGATGTGTGACAGTTTCATTGTCACACGTCGGCTCGAACTATGAGGATGAGTGATTTTCACTCACCTCATAGTTCTCCTTTAAGCTTTTTTTTTTTATATTCCCATATTTGTCTAAGCCTAATACTGTATTATATTAGGCAGAGCCCAGTTTTACACACATTACACACATACATTTTGTTTTTTGATTTTTTACTTGTGACCATATCTGATATGCGTTGGTTGCCTGCACCTGAGCTGATGCCCACCCTTTGTTAGGTTTACATATACAGCTTTTTGTAGAGAAGGCACTAGTGTTTACATTATATTTGTAGATGCTTCTTTTAGAATCCATGTACACATACAGGTGAAACTCGAATAATTAGAATATCGTGCAAAAGTAATTGCAGTAAGTGCTGCAAAAGGGGCCCAAACCAAGTACTGAGTACATATGCATGCTTGTACTTTTCAGAGGTCCGATATTGTTCTATGTACAATCCTTGTTTTATTGATTGCATGTAATAATCTACTTTTTTGAGGTTGTGGATTTGGGGTTCTTGGGGTTTTCATGAGCTGTAAGCCATAATCATCACAATTATGACAAATCACGGCTTGAATTATCTTGCTTTGCATGTAATGAATCTATCTCATATATTAGTTTCACCTTTTAAGTTGCATTAGTGAAATAAATGAACTTTGCACGGTATTCTAATTATTCGAGTTTCACCTGTATTTGTTCTGATGCATTCCAATGACTTGCATTGCCGCAACACACAGTATTGCAGTGTCATTATTTTCAATGGCACCCTAAAACACTAAGGCAATGTACCTGCGACGCACATGCATTGCACCACACCACAACACATGTAATGCGCTACTTTGAAAAAATTATGCATTTTCATATGTGTTTGTATACTGTATCTCATCCACTTGCTTTGATTGTATCATTAACTTGTTCTTGTATAATAAAAATATTGAAATAGAAAAAATGCTGCATGTCTGTTCTTTTGCCCATTCTGGTGCATTGGCAGTCCATTCATTAGAATGGGCTGTCTTAACCCAATGCACCTTAATGCACAACATGACACACATTAACCCATGTGTGTTAACTCAATGTACCAGAATGGCAAAGTGTGCATGGACCCTTCAGATCTTCAACAAGGAACTCATGATTTTATATTGGCTTTACTTTATAGCACTATACATTAATATTCACCTGTCAGAACTTAGATACAGATATATAAAAAATAAGACAATAAGAATGTCATACATTAGTTGTGTTATTATGTAACAATGCATAATACAACATAAGACATTTTATTATTCTTCCACAGGAGACAACGTGAAGGAATGAATATTGTCTCTTCTTGTAGTGAGCTATAAAGTGTTGAGAATGTAACAGTCAAGTCTCCCACTAAGGCAGGTACTGCATAAACAGTATAAATTACCTGCTTCACTTATGGAAAAGCTTGATCAGTACAATTTGTAGAATTGATTTCTATTTATTCAATTTGGATAGTAAACTGGCACAGTCAAGACTTTGTTATCTATTTCCGTAGCTGATCAATGGCAGTAACTGGCCAATACATTAGGTGATGCAGCAGATTTTTATTGATAGCCGTTTCTTTTAAAGCAAAAGCATTATTTGCAATTCCATAGTTTAAGAAAAAAAAATAGTAATAGTGCTGTATTATTTCCCATAAAACAGTCCAACAAGCCGCTGCTATGTGCTTATAGTCTTGATTAGTAGGACTTTCTGAGGCAGACTTATCAAAATAGATGGTATTCATTCTGCATAACTCTGCATTCGCCCAAATCCAGTGAGACAGATGTATTCCTTCCCTTAAGTAACATGAGGAGGAAGCATGCAAAGCTCCTGCTTATATGCCCCTAAGACCACTTCACAATAGATCTTTTTCTTAACCGATGCACAAGTACTAGAAGACACTGTTACATTTAGAGAGTCAATAAGTTTGAAACAGTTACATATAAGTATTGTTATAATAAAGAAAATCCACATTGATTAGTGTAGCAGACTATGTTTTTTTTTCTAAATATAAAAAACATACTAGTTGCTTTGGTACACAAGTGGTATATCTATGAGCTACAGGGACAAAAGGAATGATTGATATGCATGTCTCAGCACTGGCTATCAAGGAATGGTCATTGTAATTCACCAGAGTGTGGATAATGAGCACATACCACAGTAAGGGCTTGTGTACACAGGCATTTGTTTGTGTTTCCCTTATACAAGTCAATGGGAATACAAAAGTAGTTTTGAAGGAGGCTCAGAAGAATCTTGGAAGTTTCTCAAATTGATCTCACATTCAAGCTGAATGAATCTGAGAGCATACTGAATTTGACCATCTACATAAGCCCTAAAGCAGGCCCTTGGTACCAGAGAATGTATACTGTATCCTCTGGCTGTCACTGAAACATTAATGTAACTTACAATAATAAAGAACAATTTTCAATTGTTCTTATAAGCATCATGTAATGGGTCATTAGAAATGAACACTATACACCATTGGCCACTCAAGAACAGTACATATTTTCCTCTATTCCAAACATACATACAGTATCTCACAGAAATGAGTACACCCCTCATATTTCTGTAAATATTTTATTATATCATTTCACGTGATGACACAGAAGAAATTACACTTTGCTACAATGTAAAGTAGTGAGTGTACAGCTTGTATATCAGTGTACATTTGCTGTCCCCTCAAATAACTAATAAAACAGCCATTAATGTCTAAACCGCTGGCCCAAATTGGGCCCAATTAGCCATTTTTCATCCCCGGGGTCATGTGACTCGTTAGTGTTACAAGGTCTCAGGTGTGAATGGGGAGCAGGTTTGTTAAATTTGGTGTTATCGCTCTCACTCTCTCATACTGGTCACTGGAAGGTCAACATGGCACCTCATGGCAAATAACTCTCTCAGGATCTGAAAAAAAAGAATTGTTGCTCTACATAAAGATGGCCTAGGCTATAAGAAGATCGCCAAGACCCTGAAACTGAGCAGCAGCACGGTGGCCCAGACCATACAGCGGTTTAACAGGACAGGTTCCACTCAGAACAGGCCTGGTCGACCGAAGAAGTTGAGTGCACGTGCTCAGTATCATATCCAGAGATTGTCTTTGGGAAATAGACGTATGAGTGCTGCCAGCATTGCTGCAGAGGTTGAAGGGGTGGGGGGTCAGCCTGTCAGTGCTCAGACCATACGCCGCACACTGCATCAAATTGGTCTGCATGGCTGTCGTCCCAGAAGTAAGCCTCTTCTAAAGATAATGCACAAGAAAGCCTGCAAACAGTTTGCTGAAGACAAGCAGACTAACTACATGGATTACTGGAACCATATCCTGTGGTCTGATGAAAAATATAGTTTGCCTCGACCTTAACCCTTCACATTTTCAAGCAATTAACTCTACTTTAAACTGCAGCCTCACATTTTATCAAACTGTAAAAGTGATCCCCTAACACTTAGGGGCTGATTTAAAAAGGGTTTACCGCTCACATAGCATTATTGCCACTAGATGGAGCCGAGGAGCATAGGATATTCCTGTGCTTCTTGGCTTCACCCAGCAGCAGTAATGCTGAATTGACACTTAATAAATCCACCCCTTAAAGTGTATTTGTTCCAAAACATTATTACTTTTGGATATGGTAGGAAATAGTTAAAATCCTTTGGGGTTTTTTTTGTTTCTTTGTTTGCTGTATGTTTCCTGGGGACACAATTAAAAGAAAAATCCACGGTGAATGGAAAACCTGTTTAAACCATTGAGACCTGAAAGCCCCAGCACCAAGATTCGGGCACAATGATTAACTAAGGGATGGGTATTGTATGTAATTATCATCCTGCTATATAACTCAAGGAAGAAGCAGCATAAAATTACATTTGTTTCCTAAAAATTAATACTGCATTGTAGTTATTACTCAACGTCCATTATTATAGGGAACGTATTCCTTTCCATTAACTGACCTGTAGTGCCCATTTTCTAATGTCTTTGGAAACATTCCACACCCTGCCCAATTCCCAACAGCTTGTATAACATGAGTACAAGGAAATAACTTTAATGCTTACACACTTACCAAGAACTGTATTTTTAAGGTAATTAAACAAAAAGAGACCTTCTGTCCCCCTAAACTTTTGATTCCATAGGCATTAGCTTATGTTGTCTTTCCAAAAACACAGGGCTATCTAATAATGTATTTAACATAAAACTAACTATTCTTTACCAGACACTCTATAATATAGATAAGGAAGTAAATTTCCATAGTGGTTACTAAGAATATGAAAGATGAGCTAGGATCCTTTTTTCTTAATCATATGCAGTAAGGTTGTACAGTACCTTAATTTGGTTGGTAGATGTTTAAACGGGATGTTGTGTATATTGTGGACTTGCATTTTGTGCTTGTGAATATAACTGTTCTTTACGGTGAAAAAATCAACAAGACCTGAGAGGGTCATAGTTTTGTCCATGCTGTTCCCAGTCCCATTGATTGCTGGTAGTTGGAGATTAGATAGTGGCATTATTTGCAGTCAGTTTCTGAAATAAAGGTTTGGATGGCATTCAGTACATAAAAAAAACAGCAAAATACAAGCCTTATGGTCACCTGTCTTCTTACTCTTCACAAAATATATTGGTTAAGCTTGATCTGCAGTGTTGCCAATTTAGACACAACATCTGCAGAGGCAGTTCCTTTTAGGAATAGCAAGCTGGCATACCGATCCGAGGGTAACCAGCGGCTGGACACCGACGGGCCCCCTCCCCCCATCTCTGCCCTGGGGCTGTGTTTGAATGGATACTGGGCACCCCCTGTAGGCTCAGGCCCCGGTTCGGTCGCACCAGCTGTAGTTTCGCCACTGGAGAGCCCCACACCCTCCCATACAGCCATGGAGAGCCCCGCAACTGCCCGCACAGCCATGGAAAGAGCCGAATGCAACATTAGTGAGACCCAAACGCAGCCCTGGTAAGAACCCCAAAGCAGCCCTAGTAAGAACCCCAAAGCAGCCCTAGTAAGAACCCCAACGCAACCCTGGTGAGACCCGCAAGCAGCCCTAGTGAGACCCCAATGCAGCCCTAGTGAGACCCCAATGCAGCCCTAATGAAAGTGTGCAAAGCCTTAGTGAGACGCACGCAGCTTGGTGAGACCCCGCACATCCTCCTGAGACTGCACACAGCCTTGGAGAGACTGCACACGGCCTCCTGAAACCTCGTTAAAGCCCTGGTGAGACCCTGCACAGCCTCCTGAGATGCTGCATAGCCCTGGTGAGCAACACAGAGTATGTAGCTCCATATTACACTTACCTCACCACACTCCTCACCACTTTCCCCCTGGACCCTGTTCCCTCAAAACTACTTCGGTCACCCTCTTGCTCTATCCTAGACTCTCTTACCCACATTTTAAAATAATGGATTGCTGAGATTTGTAGACCTCCATTGCTGGTGGTATTATGCATTGCTGTATAATGGATTGCTGGGATTTGTAGTCCTATATAGCCGGTGCTATTCTGCATTGCTGTATAATGTATTGCTGGGATTTGTAGTCCTTTATAGCTGGTTGTATTCTGCATTGCTGTATAATGTATTGCTGGGATTTATAGTCCCTCTACAGCTTGGAGTCAGTGGCAGAACTATCAGGGTCGCAGCGGTTGCACCTGTGACCGGGACCTTGTGCTCAACCACCATGTCCTAAAAACATTAGTCTGTACTGTTTTAGAAATACTGCCACATTACACCAAAAAGAGATATTGGTAATTGGTATTGTCGAGTACTTGAGGAAAAATATCGATACTTGTACCCTGTCTAGAAAAAATGGTATCAACACATCCCTAGTTTTTACATTTTTACACTGTTTCATATATTATTATTTTTACTATTTATATAACATTTTTGTTTTGCAAAAAAAACAATTAATATTTGGATGCGCCCATGACCCAGGATTGATTTATGGGTCTTTATGGGTCTTTATGGGTTTTGTAACACAGATTCACGTTAAAGGACACCTGTACAGAGGGATTATGGCTGACTTCTGCAAATACTACTTGCCTTACCTGTTTCAAATGAGTGGCTAAAAGTACCTAAGTCAGTGGTGGCCAGGCAAATTTCTTTCGACTGTTTTTTTTTAATAATGAAACTGAAATTACACTTAAAATGTGTTTTGTTTTTTTAAGTAAACATAATTTCCTGACATTGAACTGGCAATAACCACAGAATACAAGTATTTAACATGCACCAAATTAATATCTACTATGTAATTGTATATCGTGTTCAGATTAAAGAAGAAAAATGTATACTGCATCCAACATTAAAATTGAATTCTAGACTAACATGAGTAATTCTCAAAGTTAATCCTAAATCTCTTACCCCAAACAAAACAGGAATAAACATACAGTACCTTAAATATTGTCAGTTCAAGTATCATACTGCAGTTAAAGTAAACACAAGTCTGTCACCAGAGCAGAGACCTCCAAAGTGTCCTATAAAATGTATGTTTACAATGCTCCTACCTTCTGATACTGGAATATTGAAACATTAACTACCCCCCACAGCTAAAAGTCAGAGAGGAGCAGAGGTCTCCTAGGAGACCTCTAAGAAACAGTGTGCTTTACTAAACCTTTTCTGCATCAACACACAGTTTATTATAGTCCTCTTGATTGAAGTTCATGAAAAAATGCTCTTCTGCTTAAAGCGTATGTAACCCCCCAAAAAACAAAAATGTAATATTTTCCAGCTTACTACCGCTTAAGTGTGTGGTTTCATTCGTTTTCTATTTTAGGCTTTTTCTTCCTTTTATTTTCACCTGATGATCCAGACATTATACACGCTTTGAATTTCGTCCGGTTCTTGATGAACCTGCCGAAATGGGATATGTGGTGCCGCTGTCAGCACCTTTCCAAATGGTATCCCTCAATCAGCTGATCAAAGGAACATCTTCAATGGCCGAACAGAGCTAGCAGCCAATAAGCTGCCAACTCTGTTCGAACAGAGCCAGCAACCAATCTCTAAAATATGCCTTCCTATCCAATGAAACCACAAAGCTACTTGTCCACTCACTTGTTATCTCTTGTCTCGACTATTGCAACTCTCTGGCCTACCTCTACATAGGCTATTTCCCCTTCAGTCTATCATGAATGCTGCTGCTAGACTCATCCACCTAAAACACACTAACAGGGTTATTCACAAAAGGGTGAAGGATTTGGAGAAGGCAGGAGAAGTGAACAATCTAGGCCAACATATCTAAAATTGGAAAAATTCTCCAATTCAGCTCACTTTTCAGTCCAGCTATGTTGCCCTAGATTGTTCCCTTCTCCTGCCTTCTCCAAACTCTTCACCCTTCTGTGAATAACCCTGTTAGTGTCTGCAACTGCCCCCTGGCTTCCAATCATCCAAAGGATGAAATTCAAAATATTAACTAACAAAGCCATCCACAACCTCCTGCTCTCCAGCTCCCTCATCAACTCCTCCCATGCTCACTTCCAGGACTTCTCTAGAGTCTCTCCCACCCTTTGGAACTCCCTACCCCAACCTGTCCAGGTATCTGCTACTCTGTCCACATTTAGGTGATCCCTGAAGACTCATCTCTTCAGAGAAGACTATCCCACCTCAACCTAACCACGGAACTATCACTTTGTCAAACAGTTCATCGCCCACACAGCTACCACCTCTTGTATCACTTGCCCCTCCCTTTTAGATTGTGCCAGCTTGTTTTGATTTGTATTGTAACTGTATTGTCTTTCTTATATTGTAAAGCACGGCAAAAACTGTTGACACTATATAATTCCTGTATATTAATAAATAAATAAAAGCTGACCATTGTGGTTGTGAGAGCAGCATGGGTGGAGCCGAGTAATTTCAGTCAACTAAGCCAGCTCAACACACTCGCATGTATGTTTGGCCCATAATGAGCAAGCTGGGCCTATAATGAGCAAGCTGGCCCTACCTGATCTTGTTGAGTGCTGAGTCGGGAGCTTGTTTGGTGTCCTCTGGAGTCATGTTCAGCCTTGAGAGGCAGCACTGAGGTACTGAGACGTGCCAGAGGTGAGAGAGCTAGCACTTCCTGGAACCAGTCCCGGGTCCTGTGCATCGGAGGAGGTGGGGGGAGAGTGGCAGTGGCTGAAGGTCCTGGGGTGGTGGTGGCGGCGGTGCCTGTGGACAGATCAGGCGCCGTTGGCCCAGGAAAGGTTTGAGGAAGCGCAGAGAGCTGTGAGAGTGGGGACCGGTGAGCAGGCACATAAGTGGAAGTGTGGCGGTGGGGGAGTGAGACCCCATGGAAGATCTAAGGTGAGGTGGTGGGGGGAAGAGGAAGACAGAGACTCTTCATTGGAGGCCACCATCCTTTAATCCGCCACATGCCAGTCTTGATCTGTGGGCTCTTATTATTTTAAAGCTGGCTGTCCATTGGGTTCGCAAGCCTTAGATCCCAGTAGATATGTGCGATTCGTTTTGGAAAGATTCGTTGTTCGGATTAATTTTTGTTATTTGGAGATTTGGATGTATCTGAATCTCTGAATGACAGAAATGGCGAATGAAAACGAAATTTCAGACGAAATTAGTTAGCGGTAGTCTGTACGAATTTTCGTTGCAGCAGTGACAGACAGTCTGCAGAAGAGGGGGGGAAAAAAACATGGGGGCCCCCCCCCCCCCCAATTGATGCCAGACCCTTTAGGTCTGGTAGGAGTGTTAGGGGGGACCCCCAAGTGAAAACAAAAAAAAATTGCCTGGGTTTCCCCCCAAAATCCATACCCTTTAGGTCTGGTAGGAATTTTAAGGGGGCACCCTACCGCCAAAAATGGGGAAACAACCATGGGGTCCCTAAAATTACTACCAGATCCTAGATCAGAGCACAGGCCCGGCAGGAAAGAGGGATGGAGCGCCCCCTTACGCCATACCAGGCCACATGCCCTCGGGTGTCCCCATGCTGATGGGGACAAGGGCCTCTTCCCCACAGCCCTGAGCCGGTGGTTGTGGGAGTCTGCGGGCAGGGGCAGATGCTGCCGCCCCCCCTTGTGAATGAGTAAGGGGTACCTGTACTTCTACTCATTTACTCAAATTCAATGTAAATCAAGAAAGTCCCGCCGCACGACAACCCACCTGAGCCCGACGAAAACGCACCGCAAAATGTCATCTCTTGCCCGAATGTAAACAGATGGGCAGGGCGAGCCTTGACGTCTCTGGTGAGCTCCGCCTATTTGACATTCTCAGCTGTCAAATACCACACAGCATTTGGGAGCTCCCGAATGCTATTCGTGAGCTCCAGAATACCATTCGGGTCTGTGAACAGAGGTGTCATGTGAATAGTACTACGACACCTCAGCTCACAGACCTATCTCTACAACATGAAGCAGGGAGCCTGTCAGGTGGTCATGTGACCACCAGCCCAGCTTCATGGTTGGATGCGAAGCCGCAGCCATGCTCCCTCAGTTTTCCAGGCAACGAGGACTGCGGCTGTTATGTGAGGAATGTAAGTGGCAAGTGCTGCTGCACTCTGTATCGCTAAGCCAGTCACAGAGAGATCTTTGTGATCTCTCCACTGGCTCAGTGACTAAAAACACAGCGCCCGCTGTTGCAGTTTTGGTGTTGGGCTCGGGTAGGATTACCACCTTTTCTTTAAGCGAAACCACTCTTGAGCTACGCGGCAATTTTTTTTTTTTAGACTATATAGGAGAGACAGCCAAGGGAGAGAGTGAGGGCAGCCATTGGAGAGAGCAAGGAGAGACACCCAGGGGAGAGAGCGAGGAGAGACAGCCAGGAGAGAGAGAGCAGGAAACAATAGCCAGGGAAGAAAGCGGGGAGAGAGCGAGGAGAGACCGCCAGGTGAGAGTGAGGACAGCCAGTAGACCGAGCGAGGCAAGACAGTGAGGGGAGAGACCACCAGGAGAGGGTGCCCTGACTTATCTGCAACCTGTGTTTCAGACACCTCCTTTCTCCCCAAATTCCAGCGTTCCTCCATGTCCCGTGCCTCCTCCATGCATGCAGGTTGGCACACCAGGACCCCGTGGTTGCCCCTGTCCACCTGACATTGTGACATCTCGTTTCCGGGTTTCAGATGCCTGAAACGCAGACAACAGCATATACAGGACTCAAAACCCGGACTGTCCAGGTGAATCCCTGAGAGGTGGCAACCCTAGGCCCGTGCATACACTTATGGATTTACTAGCCAGATTACCAGATGAAAATAAAGGGAAAAAGGCATTAAAAAAAAACAAACTAATACAGCCACTACATTAAAGGATTGATATGCTGCAGTTTTTACATTGTAACATTTTTGCTTTTTGGTTTAGCTACGCATAATACACTTAAGGAGAAAATATAATGTATTCTTAGTAAATTAGCATTAGTTACCATTCATTTCAAAGTATTTTTTGTGATTTTCAAAATACATAATTGGATTACTTTAAAAAAAAAAAAAAAATTATATATATATATATACACACACACACACATACCTATATATCTGTACATGCCCCTCTAGTGGCCACCTGTATATCAGAGAATATTTTCAGCATTGCTCCTTATGGTTCATTACCATGTGTTGCAGTGTGTGGCAGAGCAAGAACATTGTGGGGTGCGCACCAATGCACATAAGGTGGAATAACATGCACATTACCACAGCATTGGAGTGACAGACGGGAGGCGGTGGGCAAAGCTAGCTGTGGCACTAGAGAGTCAGGCAGCGGGTGGATCCGGACTATATTGTCGTGATCTCTCCCGGCTGCAGTGTGGCTTTGCGCTGTCAACAAATAGAGGGCAGTAGCCCCCTAGATGCTGACTTTGCGTCACAGGAATACATTATTAAATGTACTCCAGTGACCAAAAGAGGACTAAAGCCCCCCACCCCAAAAAAAAAGGATTAGCTTTAGTTCTATTTTAACTCTGTAAGAAAAATATCAGTTTTGGTGGACTGACACTTTAATATTTGCTTAACTTAGTTAATGTATTTTGGGACTACATTTTAATTCTGGCATTGGTTTGGATTTTTGTGTGGTATATTTAAAAGCATTACATTTAAATTTGTTGCAAATGTGTACAATTTTATGTTAAGACAGTCTAATATATTCTATACCTGTGATTGCAGCCAATTATGTTAACTAAAATAGCAATCAAATGGTAGAGCAGTAAATAGGTTTAATTCTAAACTGCATACACTTTAGAGGTATGTTTAATATATATTTTACAAAGGGTTACTTAACTATATCTCAATCCTGATCCATGAAGACATGTTTGTGTTGTATTACACAGAGTTGTTTGGTTAGGTAAAAGCCTTCTGACATTTTTAGTGAGAAGTAGGGATACCATTATACTTTCACTCTGATGCCATACTTCGGTCATTGAGACTTTGAACCTGGGTTTTCCCTTGAACATCTTGTCCCCTCTTTTCCTCCTATAGTCTTTTGTCCGTATTTTATTTCTCTTGCACTCTTTCTTCTGGTTTCCTTTTTTCATTCCGGTTCTCTCTCCCAACCAAGGCCCTTCCCAAACCTCCCCTCCCCCCTTTTTTTTTCCTTTTTCGACACTGTCATATGCATTGAGCATGGCCCTACTTGATCCCTCATATTGAACTGATTTTGGAAATGTATCAGATGGCATGGGACAGCTTTGGGGAAATTGCCTAATATCTCTTTATTGTATTTTACAAACATACATATTATATTTGCATTTCAGTTTCCATTATGCTAATGGTCTTAATCTCTAATTTCTATACCCCATGTAAAACACCGCAGGGAAGATTAATAATAGAGAAAAAGAAAATTAAAAGCGATGCCTATTATGTTGCATACCATTTTAGCTTCCTCAGTATTATAATCTTCACCCATCTCATTTCCAGTTTATTCCCTTTCCACACACATTCTCCTCCCCATCCATCCCCTTCCCCTGGCCCTTTCACCTTGTGTGTAAAAAGAGAAAGAAGAAAAAAAGAAACAAAAAAAAAAAAAACAGACTGACCAGATGGAGGATTTTTGTTACTTTTCTTTTCCAAACTGTCACTTTCTCTCACATTTACCTTATCTATATCAAACCTTGACATTCTGCAGAGGCCATAAACTATATCCAACGTTTCCATACTCCAAAAAATTCCCTATTTCGATCTTGTAGGTTTAATGTAAGTTCCTCCATTCTCATAACATGGTTCAGTTCAGATACCCGTTCTCGAATCGATGGCACCACTATAGACTTCAAGTATCTGGGTATCATTGCCCTAGCTGTGTGCAATAAATGTTGGAAAAGGGATTTCCTTGCCTTTTTTATTGACTCCGGGATTATCGATAATAAGGCTACTTCTGTTTCTGGCCATTTTACTCCCGTTAACTGATTCCCTATCTTAAATACCATTTCTTGAAAGGGCCTAATTAGTTTACATGCCCCCCATAGATGTAGCATAGCCCCTTCTTTACTTCCACATCTCCAGCATTCTTTAAGTATCTGTTGACTCCATCAGTTATAATTTTCAAATTCCGCTCTTGTAAGTGGCTTGAGTTAATCGTCTTAAACGTTAAGTCAAACGTTCTATTCCATTCTTCTAGTGAGATCGTATGTCCCAATTCCCGTCCTCATACCTTAAAGGAGAACTATGAGGTGAGTGCTTTTCACTCACCTGATAGTTCTAGCCGACCTGTGACAATGACTGTCACAGGTCGGCTCAATAGATCGGGAGGTGAGCGAACACATACCGGCGTTCACTCACCTCTCGATCCTGTCACGGCTCTCTGCCGTGACAGGGGGAGGGGCTGGATTCCTCTCTCCCCGCTCCGATCTGCCAGCGCTGACTGGCGGAACGGACGGGGGAGGGGGCGGGTACAGCTGGCTCTGCCTCTAGATAGGCAGAGCCAGCTGTCACTCACGCAGCTGGGCGGATCCCGTCATCTAAGTCGGGATCCGCTCCGGCGTCTCAGTATACCGCGAGCTGTAGCTCGCGGTATACTGAGCTTAGGGTAACGGGAGGACGCTAGTGTCCTCCCGTTACCCTAAGGAGAACTATGGGGAAAAACACTGACCCCCATAGTTCTCCTTTAATACAGTAGAGATACTTAGGATGTAGATGCGACTGCATTGTTTGAGTGAAGATATTTTCAGAGTGATTTCTTGTTTACTAACACCTCTTTCATCGGTGTCAACTCTCGTGTCACACTATCCCTCTCTTTTAATGAAGCGTTTCAACTGAAGGTATGACTGCCATCTCCCTCCACAATGGGACCCCATATCCCTAATTAACGTTATGGGGGATAGCATATCATCTGTAAGAGCTTGCATAATTAGCTGATTTTGAATCATGCCATTTCAAAAACCGCCTTTGATTTATTCCAAGTGGAAACTCTGGGTTGCCTAAAATAGGCATCAATGGCCCCACATATGACGACACCCCATATTTTTAATAGATCCTAGACCAAACTTATGATAGCCTGTGGGGGCGGGCGCCTATTCGGAGCAATCCATGGAATGGATAAGAGCGAGAGCGGGGTTGCGGCCTGTTCAATTGAAACCTTCGTTTGACTATGATGTCTCCAGTCTGTAAGACATCTTATAACTGCTGCCATATGATATAGTTCTAACTGTGGAAGCCCCGCTCCTCCTTTATGTCTAGCCATTACCATAATTTCACACTGGAATCAGGGTGGGTAATTGGGGCCATAAGTATTTGATAATTATTGACTTCAGCTTACAAAAGTATGACCTAGGCGGTTTAATCGGAATCGTTTTGAACAAGTATAAAAACCATGGAAGCATATCCATTTTTACCTTTGCAATTCTACCCATCAAAGAATATTTTTGGGAGGTCCAATACCTGAATTGTTTGTTCAATTTTTGTTATTAAAGTAATATAGTTTAAGTCAAATACGTCTTGTTCTTGTGTTGCGGTTTACCCCCAAATATTTAATAGCCTTTTCCCCCCATTTAAATAGAAAATTATTCTGCAAGAAAGTCTTATCTCTTAATCGTAACGATACATTCATTCAGATTTTGAGATAATTATTCCGATTACTTAATTTCCAAATAATTTTCTTTCTTTCAAAAGCACCGGGGAATAGATTTTTGGATTTGTAAGGTAACGAAGCAGATCAACTGCAAAAATGCTTCTCTCTTCCACCCTCACTCCATATGTCCTTGTTCATGCATACGGCATTAGCCAGATGTTCCATTGCCAGGATATATAGGAAGAGTGATAGTGGGCAACTTTGTCTGGTCCTGTTAGTGATCTGCACCGATGCTGAAAAGTGTCCGTTCACTCATATACTGACAGGGGGAGCTGTATATAACGCTATTAATATGACCTATAAAAAGGGAGGGTAGCCCTAGCTGCTGTTTTCTTTTTTTTTTAATATTGTTTTCTTGTACAGGTGAAACTCAAATAATTGGAACATCGTGCAAAAGTTCATTTATTTCACTAATGCAACTAAAAAGGTGAAACTAATATATGAGATAGACTCATTACATGCAAAGCAAGATAGTTCAAGCCGTGATTTGTCATAATTGTGATTATTATGGCTTACAGCTCATGAAAACCCCAAATCCACAATCTCAGAAAATTAGAATATTGTGAAAAGGTGCAATATTCTAGGCTCAAAGTGTCCCACTCTAATCAGCTAATTATGCCATAACACCTGCAAATGGTTCCTGAGCCTTTAAATGGTCTCTCAGTCTGGTTCAGTAGGAATCACAATCATGGGAAAGACTGCTAACCTGACAGTTGTGCAGATAACCATCATTGACACCCTCCATAAGGAGGGAAAGCCTTAAAAAGGTAATTGCAAAAGAAGTTGGATGTTCCCAAAGTGCTGTAATCAAAGCACATTAATAGAAAGTTATGTGGAAGGCATAAGTGTGGAAGAAAAAGGTGCACAAGCAGCAGGGATAACCGCAGCCTGGAGAGGATTGTCAGGAAAAGGCCATTCAAAAGTGTTGGGGACTTTCACAAGGAGTGGACTGAGGTTGGAGTCAGTGCATCAAGAGCCACCACACACAGACGGATCCTAGACATGGGCTTCAAATGTCGTATTCCTCTTGTCAAGCCACTCCTGAACAACAAACAACGTCAGAAGCGTCTTACCTGGGCTAAAGAAAAACAGACCTGGTCTGTTGCTCAGTGGTCCAAAGTCCTCTTTTCTGATGAGAGCAAATTTTGCATCTCATTTGGAAACCAAGGACCCAGCGTATGGAGGAAGAATGGAGAGGCACACACCGCAAGATGCTACTGGCACCTGCCATTACTGCCAAAAGCACCAAAACCTGGTTCAATGACCGTGGGATTACTGTGCTTGATTGGCCAGCAAACTCGCCTGACCTGAAACCCATAGAGAATCTATGGGGCATTGCCAAGAGAAAGATGAGAGACATGAGACTGAACAATGCAGAAGAGCTGAAGACCGCTATTGAAGCATCCTGGTCTTCCATAACACCTCAGCAGTGCCACAGGCTGATAGCTTCCATGCCACGCCGCATTGAGGCAGTCATTGCTGCAAAAGGGGCGCAAACCATGTACTGAGTACATATGAATGCTTATACTTTTCAGAGGTCCAATATTGTTCTATGTACAATCCTTGTTTTATTGATTGCATGTAATATTCTAATTTTCTGAGATTGTGGATTTGGGGTTTTCATGAGCTGTAAGCCATAATCATCACAATGACGACAAATCACGGCTTGAATTATCTTGCTTTGCATGTATTGAGTATCTCATATATTAGTTTAACCCTTTAAGTTGCATTAGTGAAATAAATGAACTTTTGCACGATATTATAATTATTCAAGTTTCACCTGTATTTTCTGTTTTGTATTCCTTTGAAACCAATAAAATCTTTGTAAACAAAAAAAAAAAGTATAGTTTATAATTACTATTAGTGTGCATATGTGCAGGTGTATTTTCTTATTAAATTCACAAGATCTGCTTTAGGTTTAGCAGTTCTACATAACATGAGTCAGCTGACATGATTAAAGCAGTGTAATTCCATCTGGCTGATAGCTCAAAGTTTTAAGCAGATGCACAGACACGTATCTGATTTACTGAGAGCTCCTTCTAATTTTCTTTTATGCAAACAATGCAATAAAAACCTCAACATATGTATTCTCGGAAAATATACTATACTTTCTCTTTAAAACTACCTTGCCACCAATTTGAATATTGGATAAACAAGGATTGCATTCTATATTCAAAGAAGATCCCTGTGCATTTCAAACTGTGTGTACAGGCACCGTTCAAAGAATGGGAAAATAAAATAGTATTTCACTAAATGAAGTAATTGCTTGAATGACTTCAAAGACTTCTTTGTACTAACAATACTGGAAGATTCCGATTACAATGTTAATCATAGTCATCATGGATGTACTGTCAGCCTATGAAAAGGTATCCAAATCCTGTGCACTTCCAGTAATGAGCTAGAACAAACCCAATAGTGATATATGTAATAGCTAATCATAACCTAAAGCAGAAACAGTCACCTTCTTATTATAGTCTCAGAAACTTTGATCACAGAAAATGGAATGTTTCTAATATGATTGTAGACAGCTATCACTTTGAATAGTATCTCTTTCCAACTTTCTGAAATAATATGTAAAACTACCTATCATATGCAAGTGCTAATAATGGTGTTAACATTCTGAAAAAAATTGATAGTTATGTTGTAATTAAGAGAATAAGGAAAACACTAGAGAATCTGGGAACAATATCTATTTGCATTGCACTAGGGATATTTAGATTCTTAGAAACTACAAGTTTGGGACAATTTTATTTTAGTATTTACCCACTTCAGCTCTCATACCTGTGCACCCATTATGTACCAGAGTACAAATAGGCTAAAAGGAGGTACTTTACTTACAAGGTTGCTTTACCTGATCTCAAATGCATATCAAAGGCTATCTCTTTAATCTATATACGAATGAAACAGTTAATGCAATGTACCAATAACATTGTTACTAGGGATGCACTGAAATTTCGGTCTCCAAAATGTATCGGCCGAAAATGGCACTTTTGGCAAAATGCCGAAAGTGCCATCTTTTGGCCGAATATAACGGTGCATCCCTGCTTTCTCTCCTCCCCGCTGGGCGCTGCTCTGACACAGCACAGCGTCCAGTGGGGAGGACAGAAACTGTCACAGGAGGCCGAGCGGTGCGGGGGAGGAGAGCACTGAGTGGCCGGCATCTCTCCTCCCGCACCGCTCAGCCTCCTGTCACAGATCAGAGAGCAGTGAGGGCGGAGACAGCTTGCAGTGCTGTCACAGGAGGCTGAGCTCTTCTCCCGCACTGCCCCCTGTGACAGATGAAAGCAGTGGTGTGGGGGCGGAGTGGGGTAAGTTGTCACAGGAGGCCAGGCCAGCGGTGCGGGGGAGGAGTCAGCTGTCAGAGATCGAGATCTCCTCCCCGCACTGCTTTCTCAGCCTCCTGTGGCAGCCAATTCAGGAAGGAGAATGGATACAAGCAGTGCTTGTAAAATAATTGAGAGCATAGTATGTTTACTGTGTCCCCAATTATAAATGAATGGGAAGTGATCTACATCACTTCCTGTTCATTCATGATTGTGGACATGGGAAACATATCTCCACACAGTTATGAATGAACAGGAACACTCAGTATAGAGGCTTCCTGTTCATTTATAACAAGGGCTGCAGAAAAAGAGATTGTTTTCTCAATCTCTTTTTCTATTTTAAAAGGGAAATGTCAGGGTCTGTTTATACCCCTAATATTTCCCCGAAGCCACTAAAAGTAAAGTAAAAAATAAAATTATTTAATAAAAATAAAAAAAATTAAGTTTATAAAAATAAAATTTTAAAACGTGAAAAGGTTACAAAAAAAACTTTGTTTCGGTCTGACATTTTTTTCATTTTGGTTTAGAAATTTTCATGTTGGTACACCTCTAATTGTTACATTGTATTTCTCAATGACACTTGCAGCCATTCCTGTAATACAGCACAACTTTCAGCTGTAATTTTTACAATTGGGATTTGCTGGCAATAGCAGAGGAAGAAGGATCGCAACGTAGAAAATACATCTTGGGAACTTTACAATTTTTTACATCATCTCCTATGCCCAAGATCCAGAAGTGGTTAAAGTTTATGTTTTCAAATTGGTGTTATGTTTTGATTTTACTATATGTATAGAATGAGTACAAATAAATATTAATAGATTGATAGGAAACACAAATACAAAAATACTCAAAAGCATTATTAATAACCTTTGAGGTCAGCTATTATGCTATATTCACATAAAACATTAAACAAAATAAACTTGACCTTATCAATGATAGTTTTCCCATGTTGTCAGATCTTTATCGCATATAAAAGGTAACTGCGATGACAATTTTCATGCCTTAGTTCTACTTACCAATGTGTCGGGTTGCCTCTCTGAAGAGGCTCAGCAGGTGGCATACATCCTTTTAATAAGCTGTCCACAACAGCTTGAAGAAGCTGAGGTCCTTGGTTTTGCTTCTGTTGTAAATGTTATAGCCATTGACCACTATTATTTGCACAAAGAAGTGGTTGAATAGTTGCATAGTGGAATTTCATTGCATTACAATCATGAATCAAGATTTTAGGTAGGAAGGCTGTTGTGTTTCCTACTATAGGATACTTGTTTTTTTGTTAATTTCCAGGGCTACCCCTCACCACTGACTTATGAATGGATCAGATTGTTTAATAATTTCATCACCCACTGTGGCTACCCCCAACATTCTCTGTGTAGGATAAGGCAGCAAAGGAATGCCATTTTTAGTCCACAATTCTTTTTAGGTGGTGACATATTAATGGTCAGGTAAGCACAAAAATGACAGCAATGTTCTACATATTTATATAGTTTGCAGAGATCCTGCTGTTGCCCTTGCAGTACAGTATGCGGAATACAATGCTTTCTTTTATGTTAGAATAACTTCAGAAGAATCTGAAAAGTATTTGTCACCCAATAATAATTGTGAACATAATTTGAAATGCAAAAGTAAGTGTGCGTGGGAGGTTAAAGGACCTAGCTGTAAAAATTAGAAAGAAAAATATTCACAAAAGTAGAGTATTCTCCCACAGTGATCAGTCAGATCCATTGTTCCATTTCCTCACAAAAAAGGTGGGTGGTCATTAAAACTCTTTAATGCTTTTCCCTTTTTTATTAATAGCTTGACTGCAATTCTCACTGCAATTTGAAACAATCAAAACCTTTAAATTGTGCTAGTACAGCTTGTGTTGGAAAAAAAAAATAAGACATATAACGTATGTGATACATGGCCAGTATCAGCAAAAACTCTAGTTGTGCTTTATTAGACAAGCATGTTTAGGAGACAGCACATTTGATTAAATATTGCATGAAACATTCTTGGCTTGATGGTAAAGAGGAATTTTACCCCCTCTGCTATTCTTTTTCTTTTTTCCACCCCCTCTGCTATTCTTACTTTTTAGGCAGGTTTGTCCTCAATTCACATATTCACCTGCTGAGCCAATCAAGTGTTCTCCTGCTGCGATCCGCTACACCGCTTGGGTCCTGTGCCACTATCTTGGTGGTACTCAAGCATTGGGAAGTAGCTGCCTCTTTTAGGTTCAGGCAGCAGGTTCCCCCAATGATTATCAGGTCCACCCAGTAACTGCTGTGTGTCCCTGCTCCTGCAGCCTTATGAGGGCAGGGTGGAAGACAAAAAAAAGAAAACAAATGCATTTTTACTTTTGAGTGGGAGGGTGGGTTACAGGGAGATAGTGATTTAGTGGACTGAAGGTCTGCTTTAAACAACCTAGGGATCTCCTAAAGAAATCCAAACTGAGGGGTGGCAACAGTGGAAAACCAGACCAACAAGAAAAAAAAAACAGAAAAAAAAAACAGAAAAAAAAACATGTGTTTGAAACTAGCATTTGCTTAGGCAGACACATCAACCTGTAAAGCATACAAATTTGAAACAAAGCCTGATGACAAAAGCCCAAACACTCACTGCCTTAGTGGAGTGACTAACTGGAAAAGGAGGCATTTTACTTAATTACTCATAGGAATGCACAGAAACCTGTTGAATCCACTAGAGATTGTGGCTCTGAAAGCATGAGAACTTCTTGTAGGACCTTCCGGAAAGTGTATCAGTCTGCCTAAAAGAGGCAGTAACAGAAAGATAATCCCTGATGATCCTTACCACATCCAGGCAATGAAAAAACGCTCCTTGGGGTGGACCAGTACGGAACACAGGGAAGGCTATACAATATTGAAAGCAAAAACTACTTCGGGCAAAAAGGAGGTTCTTGATCTCAACACAACCATTTGTGTATGGTTGTGTAGGTGTAAGAAATATTGCCTTTCCTGATATGTACACTTGCCCAGGGACAGGGACTATAAAAGCCAGGAGGGTCAGCAGTACATCCAGCATAATATCAGGCAATTGCAGCACCCATATTATCTCAGGAAAACTTTAAACAAACGACTGAAAGGTTTTCAAAAAGCTTTCAGAAATGTTAAAACTTGCTGCAAAGCATGCTGGCAATTTGTTTACAGTGACAGCCAGCACTCCCATTAAAAAGACAGTCACCTAGGCAAGCAATGCAAATTAACATCTTTGCAAAGGGCACGCACAGCTACTTCACAACTGGTGAAAATATATGGCACTTGACCTGCCATCCTGTGACAGTGCCAGGGACTAGCAGCAAAGTGCTAGGCTGAGCACTGTTAAAAGGAAGAGAAGTGACATCACTGGTCTTCCTTGTTGCCAACACAGCAGAATTCAGCACGAGCTGTGGAGAAGCAAAAAAAAACAAAAACTGCGGAATGTAGGTAAGATGAGTATATGGAGGTCAGGGGATGTCCTTTGCAGAAATACTGTCACTTTGCCTTGAATGAGCAAGGTGGCTGTCTTTTGAAGATCATTGTTCAACATTCTCAAACTTGAGCTAAAGGTTCTTTAAATGCTTCAAAAGTAATCCTTAAAGCTGTCGGAAAGCTGTGCAAAGGCTTTATAAATACTAATTTGTTTTTAAAAGCGTAAGCACTTGTTAAAAAAAGACAAAGGAAAAGAAAAAAACAGGATATGGGACTTAAGAACTGACCAGTGGAAGTGAATGATAAGGCTAGTATAGAGTAATACTTGATGTCCACAAATTAAGCAAAGTGTGATAGCCAATAAATAACTAATTAATTCAACTTTTTATTGTTCTAACAGTAAAATGAATCCTGATTGTTAGGGTTACTATATTTTGCATTTCTGCACAATTTTGTCCACTGCCTCATGGAAAAAGCCCAGGTGTATGGAGAGCTTTTAAAAAGTCCGACAGCGAAAACAGACCATACTGTCAAAATGCACACCACAAGAATAGACCATACTGTCAGAACACACGCAATGACCCCTGGACTGGTGTGAGTTACCACCCCATCAGTAGGACTCATCTCCATGAGCTACATGCAAACCCCATACTAGAGAAAAAAAACCCTCCTTCACAACACTCACAAATCTGCTCAATCACAATTATACACTGAAACCTATGAACACATTTTGATTGAATACCTGATGACCAGCATGTTTCATACATGACACACAAAACAAGGAACTTAAAGTGACATTGATGAATGTCAAACAATTTTCCCCTCCCCCAATGTTAATTAAAGCACTTACCTTAAATGATGTCTCTTAATTCGATCTTTTTCTTTCCTGACATTTTCAGCCTTCTCTCCAGCGCTGCTGCGGGTCTCCGATCTAGCGGTGACTCCTCTGTCCTTCCTGGCACTTCCTGTCCCACGGTGTCTGCATGCGGGTGCACGCGTCCATAGACTTACCTTGTGAGTCTCCTGGCCAAAAATCCGAACTGTGCATGCGCCCGCCCCAAGATGCTTTACGGCCCGTGAGCATTTTCAGATTTTCGGACGGGAGTGCGTGGTTGAAGACACAGGTAAGTTTAAACCTCTTTAAAAGCGTTTTTTTCTTGTTTCAACTTTTTACATATATCTACTGCTTGCTAGCAGATAGTCACTCTCCAGCTTCAGATGCTGGAAAGAAGCTGATGAAGCAGATCTCTGCTTCATCAGCTTCTTCAGGGGGGGTCCTAGGTGACATTAGGGGTCTTGGAGACCCCTGATGTCTCCATAAAGAGGACCTGTCACCTCTTTTGCCATCACATACAGGGGTTTCTCAGCCCCCTCTGTGATAGCAATAAAGTTGGGGGGGAAAAAGTAGAAAAAAAAAAGTTTCCCCCCCAATTTTTTTAGTTACACATAAAAAAGAATAAAAAAAACAAATTTTTTTTTTAAAGTCCCCACCCCTACATACATGCATGTAAACATGCGTCAGGTGCGCATACCTGCAAAAACAACGGTTGCGCCCATTACGCCGCACGTTACATATCGACGCGAATGTCGGAACGAGAGCAATAGTTCTAGGGCCATCAATCACTGATAACACTAAACTGATGAGCTGTAAAAGCATTTAAAGCGTCGCTTATGGCCAATTTTTGTGTATGCTAGTTTTTTGCGATTTCGCGAGTGCGCGCAATTTTTAAGCTTGACATGTTTGGTGTCTATTTACCCGACGTGACCCAGTCTTTTATATTTTACCAAAAAAGTCGTTAATATTAGTTGTTTTCTAAAAATGTTTAAAAAAATTCCAAAATTTTCAGTAATTTCTCCTTATTATAGTAAAAAATAAACCCCCCAGTGGTGATTAAATACCACCAAAAGAAAGCCCTATCTGTCCCCAAAAAATGGTATAAAATTAATTTCAGTACAGCGTTGCATGACGGAATAAATGTCAGTCAAAGCACTGCAGCGCTGAACACTGAAAAATGGCCTGGCCAGGAAGGGTGTCTAAACACCTGGTCAGCAAGCAGTTAAAGAAGTTTTGATGAAAACTAGTATTTAACTGAAGTTACAAAATAATCAGACCAAAACATTTTAAATTAAACAAAAAAAAAATCTGGTAAAACATTTAGGTGTTTAAAAAAAATACCAGCAGGAAAACTGGGCATGGGCATTTGACACATATGAGCAGGCTGAATATTAGTTACATTACAAAATGGATAGCTTGTTGGAAGCTTAGCACACACTCACTTGCAGAAATCTCAGTGCAGCATCACTTTGTCATCCTTGTTTAAAAATGTATAACAATGTATAAAATTGTAAGAGACTTTGTTTTATTTAAATGTTAATATTGTTCTTCTTTGTAAATGCCTAAAAGCATAAATTTGCAGGCACAATACAGGCAAAGCCCAGAAATCTAGCGTTAGAAAGAAATACATCACTAAAAACACTTTAACCCCTTCATGACTGAGGCCCTTTTTTCCATTTTTGCACCCATGTTATATTCCACATTTTAGGCCTGAAAATGACGTAAAACCCCCCAACATTATATATTTTCTGAATGCCAAGACCCTATAGAATAAAATGGTGGTAGTTGAAAATTTTTATGTTGCGCAATATATCCTTCTGCCTGACTGAGTAATATGAACTAAAGCTTATCACCTGAAGCCAAACAAATTCAACAGAAAAAGGATCATAACACAAGGACAGGATCCCTGCTTTCCTTGAACACTCCTGGAAATCAAGTTACCAATAAGTCCAACCTGAATTCCCAAATGGTTTTCCAGGGCCGCACGAGAGGATAACTTACCACATTAGTGAGGGACACAAGTCTGGAGAACTCTCTTCCCAAAGTGCTGACCACGAACATTACAGATATGGCGGACCCAGGTATATGAATCTCCCAAAAAAGCGATAGAACAGTAGAACTAAATGGCAGAAAGTCTATACCATATTGGAAAAAAAATTGAATACATAGCCAAAATACACATATCGGCCTCTGACTAACTTTATACATGGTTACAACAGGACTGACAACTAGTAAAACATGTTAGATAGAAAAAAAACTGCACTAGGAATCAAATAACACTCTAAAAGCAGCTGTGCTTAATAGGGGAGTACACCCAAAATAGGAAAAAGGAATAGATCACATATTTCAATGACTTTATTGTATCAAGAAGTAATGGACTTCACATATCGTTATGTAGATTAAGTGGGAGGTGTACATCACTTGAGAATTAATACAGGATTTTCTATTCTATTATGTACACATTCTATGAGATGTACTAGCACAAGTATATTGTTTTTTGTTTTTTTTTCTATGTTTATTATGGTTAATAGTGTCTAGACCAGGGGTGCCCACAAGGTCGATCGCGATCTACCAGTCGATCGCGTAGCGATCACTGGTAGATCGCCATGTCCTCTCCTCCCGCCGCTTCTCTGGATTCCCGCTGCTCTCCCCAGCGGGGATCCGAGAAGAAGTGAAGGAACCGGCAGCGGGGGAGGGCGGAGGACGGAGCCGCTGTCACAGAACTAATGCAGAGCGGTGAGGAGAGAGGGGGAGAGAGAGACGCTCGGCCAGGATCTGACAGCCGGCGCCTCTCTCTCCCCTCACTGCTCGTCCGTTCTGTCACATCGGCTCCGACACCCCCCCTCCCCCCACCCCCCCGCGGCTGAAGTGCTCTTTCACTTCTCGTCGGATCCCCTGCTGCCTCTGCCCGGGAGAGCAGGGGGGATGCAGAGGAGAAGCTGAGCCCATTTGTGCGTGGCCGAGCGGCAGAGGATCGGTACATGTCAGTAGTATGTACCAATCCTCTGTGCAGGACAAACACTGGAGCGATCGTCTGATCACTCCAGTGTTTGTAAATACCTGGGGACACATAGTACTATGTGTCCACAGTTCTAAATGAATGAACAGGATGTGATTTACATCACGTCCCGTTCATTCATGAGTTTCTTAATGGGGAGAAGCACTCTGTACAGAGGCTCCTCCCCATTCAGAAACAGCTTGATAGTAAATATTTTCTGAATGAATGGGAAGCCTCTGTGCTTTCCATTCATTTAGAATAGAGGCTGCAGAAAAAAAGATTGAGGACTATGTGTCCTCAATTTCTTTTTCTAGTTTAAAAGGGAAATATGAAGGGGCTTTTTAGACCCCTAATATTTCCCCAAAGCCACAAGAGTAAAAAAAAAATGAAAATTTAAAAAAAATTAAAATAAATAATGAAAATAAAATAAATAAAATAGTAAAAAATAAATTAAAAAAACGTTGTTTTTTTTCTTCTCAGCCGCAAAAGGAGCTGGCTACGGCTATGCTCCCGTGGTGCTCGTCCGGCTGCCGGCTGAATGCGTCAGACGCTGCAGATGGAAAGGTGCAGGACACCCCATGTGCAACGTCGGCCACACGAGCACCACGGGAGGACAGGACGCCGGGACCTGTAGGGCGCACTGGAATGTAAGCCGGCCGACTCCCTGCGTTCAGGTGCGGAGCTGTATTGGTCAATGGCTTTGCCCACATTGCGATCGCCCGCACTCGGAACGCATTAGTGCCTGCATTCCGGTCCAGTGCGATCTGCAAAAATAGTGCTCGCAGCATTTTTGCAGATCGCACTGGACTGGAACACAGGCACTAATGCAGGCGATCACACTGTGGGCGAGGGGCCTGCCTGCGGAGCCTGGCTGCGGTGCCATTGACTTCAATGCACCGACACGCCCCCTCCCGCCCCTGAATGCAGGTGTTTTTTCGTTGGTAGATCTCAATGAGCTCGTCATTTGAAAAGTAGATCTCCAGACAAAAAATAGTGGGCGCCCTTGGTCTAGACCATTAGACCAAGAGTTTTTTCTGAACTATTAGCACAGGCATTGTGCAACACAGGTGCTGTGTATAACACAAAATTGTTTTATCACTTTGTGACAATTTCACAACTTATACAATTTTTTCACATTTTAGGAACAGATTTTGAGTTTGTGAAGCGCAGTGCTATTTTCCTTTTAACTAGTAAAACATAACCTACTCTTACCAGTAATACTCTTTCAACCTGGTCACCCTCACAGCAGACCTGGGAGACTTCCCCCCTGTGAGGGCCAGGAAATAGTTAATAAATTTGGCGTAACCCAACACCCCCTCAGTGAGTAATGTTAGTAGCAAAAAAGGGGCAAACACCAATGGAATAAGCCTGTGAATTACCTGTAACAGTAATGTGTTTTCCATTATGTTCCATGGCAGCACACCTGAGAGATATTCAGGATAAACAGCTTTACAGGTGGGAAAACTGAAGGTGAAACTTTCCATCTAACATCTACCTCCTAATCAAAATAGACATCTTTTGTTATGCATTCAAAAGGAAACCCAGAAAGATCTTGAAACAAGATAGAGAAAGATTAGACTTTGCTCAGGTAATGGTTCACCTCAAAGTGGGCTGTAAATTACATACTTGGGGACTTAATAGTTCAGGTATTCTTTGGATGGTGCTGCCAGGAATGTATCAACCAGGTACAAGACTATAAGGAACTCTGTTTGCCCTCAAATGGGCTGCCACCTCTGTCATCAACTCTGGGAAAAGTCTGAGGGCTTGCAATGCTTCAAATGAGAGGACCTGAAAGTGCAGATGCACCAGTTCCTTCCCCAGGTGAACAGCTTTTTGTATATATTTTTGGGATTCTTAATGTAATCGGTACACTGTAAAAAACATCCTTTTGATCTAGGGTTGCCATGTAGAATCCCTTCTGAAGTAAAATAATACTTGAATTTACCAATTCCATCTTGAATTTCAAGAACTGAGAGGTTTCAAATTGATAATTGTCCTGAAAGTCCCATTTGGTTCGGGGACCAAAAAAATTGTTGGTATAAAGAACTTCCAGGAGGATCATTAGGTTCACTGACTTCTCCACGGCATTGAGCAGGGAGGGAAAAGACTGTCTAGGGGTCACTTTGAAAACCTGAGACAGCTGGGCCACAAACTCCAGACTGCAGCCTGTTATTAGTATCCATGGGTTTGAAGTGATCTTCTTTCATCCTTCTAGTCTTCTCCTAGGAGGCACACCGAGTCATTCTTCTAGGTATTCTCAGTGCTGTCGCGTTTAAACAAAAATCCCCCTGGACTTTCTCTAGAACTGCCACTATTAAGTCAAGACTTTGTTTTTAAACTGACCTCTTGTAGAACAACAATTCCTCTCATTAAACTGCTTCCTTTGCTTCTGGAACCCTTTCTTTTTGTCCACCACATTGTCCAAGATTATGTTGAGTCTTGATGAACAAAAATTCCACTTCCACGGGGAAGCCACATAACTTAGCCTTAAACAACCCATCACACCACCAAGAGTTAATCCATAGGGTCATTCCTTGCCAAGTTCGATAAGACTGCTGTTTTGGCAGCAATGCAAATACTCTTCAGTGATGCATCACAGATGTAATCCACTGCATTGGTTAGAACTGGGAGGGAATCCAAGAGCCGTTTCATTTTTAGATAATCTTTAAAGATTTAGTGACCTCTCTGAGGTGTTGATGCTTGGACAAAATATCTTGATTGCCATTTCTTAGGGCTAAATTCACCTTTTGAATAGGGACTTGAAGGGATCCTATTTGTTCAAATGGGAATGCAGCATTTGTGGAAATTTTAGAGACTTGTGCATTCACCTTAGGGGCCTTCTTCCAAAACTTAGAACCTTATAATGTAAAAGGGAATATAATGTAATATAATATAATGTAAAATGTAAAAGGGAAACCTTTGCTTATAGGGTATGAGCCTAAAACAATGGTTTATTGTTGCAGCAACCATCTACATAGTAAGTCATGTAAAGGGTTTTACACTCTGGTATAGGATAACCACCAACAGCTCCTAGCACAACAAATGTCATGTAAAGGGCTAAGAGATGTAACATTTATGCAGGACACACTGAGTAACAAAATGCCATGCAGTAGATCCCTGCTGCCAAACACTATGCTGTGACTTTCTGAATAGCAAAACATTCAAAAAACTATTTTGCATCCCGAACTGTAAATAGACAATCCCGTAAATACCCAGCTATAAATGCGTCCAATGTATGAGGCCCAGGAAATACAGTATAATCACTAAAAAATATATTTTGCATGAAGCCCCTGCTGCTGAATTGCCACGTATGAGAAAAATAACTATAAAATACAACATAATGAAGTCTAATCTCAAAAAAAGAGCTGCTTCATTTATTGGGAAACTATGGTATGTCCACGTAACTGGCATCCATCGTTTATTCAATATTGATTTAAATTTGATTCCATTGAATATTTTAAATAAAACAAGTAAAATGTCATGGTCAACCTTTAGAGGCATCTGCTCTACACACATTGTATGCACCCAATGCCAGATGCAGCAAAAACTGATGAATGGTACACACATTGCAGTTAGGTGAGGGTGCTCTCCGCACACCTTTCAGCAGTCCCGGCCAATAAACGAAGATGGTGCTTGTAGTAACTCCACGGATGGCACCGTGCAAAACGAACAATTGAAGAAATAGGTCACCAGCACTCAGAGTTTAAAAATGAAAAAGTCCTTTTTATTGGACAATGGTGTCACGACCATCAAAAAGAGCCGACGTTTCGGGGCCACGCAGTGTCCCTTTCTCAAGGCAGATAATGAAAGGCACATGTCTGCCTTGAGAAAGGGACCCTGCATGGCCCCGAAACGTCGGCTCTTTTTGATGGTCGTGACACCATTGTCCAATAAAAAAGGACTTATTCATTTTTAAACTCTTTGAGTGCTGGTGACTTATTTCTTCAATGGTACACACATTGAACTGCCTTGACTTGAGTTCAGCTTGTATGTCTTTGAAGGTTCTCCTTGGATCTTTGTCCATTTACACTATCCTGTCCAATCTTGGGGTTGATTTTCTAGCCATGTCCAGGAAAGTTAGCTACACTCTTAACTTCTTAATATTTATAACATCAAGTGCTGCAAATGGCCTTGTAGCCTTTACCTTTGAAATGATGGCCTATAATTTTCTTAACTCCTTAGGTAACTCTTTTGCTTTCTCTGGTCCATGTTTAGTGTGGTGCACAATGGTGCCTAACAAGTGTCTACTTCTCTCCATTTAAATAGGCTGACTGACTACAAGATTTAAAAACCATTTGTGATATTCCTTACAGAAAATAGTTTGAAATGTCACTATGATCCAATTATTTCTAAATTATTTTTATAATATAAATCTATCCAGGCCATTTTAGAATATCTTTGTAGAATAAGCAATGTTGTATCTCTTCTCACACTTTTTGATTTACTCTATGATATACCAAAAGGCATGCAGGTATTCATTAGAAAACGGTTTACATCACTTTTCAGTAGTGATGCATTGTTTCAATGCGCTTTGAGGGTACCAACAAATGTATAGGTGTATTCATGATAAAATGACAATATGAATACACAAAATATTAATCTAAAAGAAAACTGATCCCAATTTATTGTATGTAAGAACACGGACAAAACATATTGCAAAATGCATATGGCCACAGTTGTGGTGATGTCAAATAAGATACATGATACATATACTGCAAGCAGACAAATGTTAGGATTACACAGACTGCGTGGCCCTAAAAATCATATATTATGCCTGAGTTGTACCATATTTTAAACCAAGTTACTGGTTATTTACCTGCAATACATTCAACTTTTGGTAATCCCCTAGAGGCTAAGAGTTGGTAGTCAGAGAAGGTTAAATAGAGGAGCAGGATGCATAACAAAACACAACACCAGCACCCAAAAAGGATACAGCTTTTAAACCAGACCTGAATATATCTTAGCAAGAGTAAGCATATGAGGTACATGCAGACAAAGTAGAAGTGAAATAGTGTAACACAGAGATTGCAGCAAACAGCCTGAAGGTTGGGAGGCAAAACACACCTAGGCAGCAGTTAAGTAAAAAAAAAAAAGTAAAAAGGAACTTAGAAGTAAAGAACAATCTACTATCAAGTAAAACTTGGATAGATATAGCAGGGTGAAGTGCCAACTGCAAAGCAAATGGAAAAATACATATTCCGGGATACCGCCAAATCTGTCTTGCGATAAAATAGAGTGACCCGCACACATCACAATCTTATACTAAAGCATTTCAAGATACATTGGCGATGTATGGAAGTTGCAACTTTCTAAAAGATAGTACACGTATTGTACAACCAAATTTTCAGGCTCGTGTCTGCACTGCCAGAAACTGTGGCAGGGCAGTCCTAAATGGACCTTATAGTAATTTCAGACCCCTTCTTAGGATCACAATCTGTTCTGTTCCCCACAGACTACTATCTCCAAAACCAATAACAGTCAGCTAATAACACTGTCTGCACTAGGTAGAGATGTGTGGACATGCTCTGTGTGCCCAAAACCACTGTCATAGCAGCTATAGGTTAGGCAGGAGCCCCGAGAGTGTGCATCATATTTAACTAGGCCTATATCAAACTCCCAAATACAGCACATGGGTCACAAAAAAAAAAAAGTCCCAGGCCTGCCATCATTAGGGTAATGAACCAGGTTGCCAAGGGTGATGTATAGCCATCGGTTCTAGGACAACTGAAGTCTAGCACCAGGCATATAGTGTCGCAGACAGGGCCCAGCGAAAACTGAGGGGAAAGAAGTGTAGCAACCATAGACTACAAACACAGGTAACTGGGAGACAACGCCGACTACAAGCTTTCCTGCATTTTACCAGCACCTATCACTGCGGGGGACGCGGTCTGATCCTGGGTTAATTATAGCAGGAAGTACAGGGAAGAAACTCCCATAATAGGCTTCCAGCATTCACATCACCTTCTGTAAGAGGCTTGGCTAGAAGATGCGTCAGCCCTGCAGCCCAGGAACCAAGAGTTTCGGCTCCCAGGCAGTGACATTACCCCACACAGACTTGGTATCTGGCATCACTGGTCAACTGAACTGGTGCATACCCAGCAGTGACGTTACTTAACCACCACGAGAAGGTAACCACACCAGACTGGTCCACCAAGAGGGAAGTCACCTCCCCAGTACCGGCCGACTACAGGCACTAAAAAAAGGCAGTGGGCTCAGACCTCTTTCTGTCCATAAATAGGACTGGACTAGATGGCAAGGATGGATCAGAGCCCCATCAGGGAAGGTGAGGCAAAAGGGGGTGGATAAAGAACCGGTAAGAATCCTCAGATGAGCCTCCTACCAAGTTTCAAGCAAAGTGTCTCCTTCAGATGAAGGCAAGACAATAACTGACAAATCAACAAAAGGACTTTATTTTAAAAGTGTTTTTAGTGATGTTTCCTGTTCCGTAGCAAGAGGCCTCTCATGTGATGTCCTGGAAGACAATTTGGGGGGGAACATTTTTTTTTTTTTGAATAAACCTCCAGTCCAAAAGTAAAAGGCCCTTGTTTTGGCATGCACTAAAAAAATAGATGTTCAAGATAGTCTTTAAATAATTATAGTTTAATTTATCCACTGTCATTTAGAGAAACTATAACGTTTTTACAAATTCCACCGTCTTTTTTTCAAATTATAAAAAAAAAAAAAAAAACTAAAATATAGGGCACAAAAGTGTTTTTAGTGATGTTTCCTGTTCCGTAGCAAGAGGCCTCTCATGTGATGTCCTGGAAGACAATTTGGGGGGGAACATTTTTTTTTTTGAATAAACCTCCAGTCCAAAAGTAAAAGGCCCTTGTTTTGGCATGCACTAAAAAAATAGATGTTCAAGATAGTCTTTAAATAATTATAGTTTAATTTATCCACTGTCATTTAGAGAAACTATAACGTTTTTACAAATTCCACCGTCTTTTTTTCAAATTATAAAAAAAAAAAAAAGACTCAAATATAGGGCACTGTAAAATGTACATACCTACAGTGACGACTAAGGATAAGTACATGAGTTCTTTGTGTCTGGGACCTGTAGCAGCTGTGGCTTACGGTGACCACAGTTTATATGGAACATTTAACTTACTAGCTAGTAAATAAGCCAAAGGGGGGGACAAACACCCATTTAGCCGTATTAACAATTGTAAGGCACACAAATCATGAATCAAATTATCCTTACAATGCAAAAGTAGATAACGTGGAGGCGGCAGGAGGATGGGTTTTCGATTACATCCAGTTTTAAAGAGTTTCCAAGTTCCAGATCACAGGAGAAACACCTCTAGATTTGATTACAATTATGCTGTCCCATTTATCCATTTTTGGCAGCCTTCAACACACAATTGTTTTAAATATATATAACACCCTCGGAAGAGTGTACACTAATATTCTAAAGATAGGAGTGCCAAAAGTCCAAAACATGCCATGATTTGAAGGGTAAATGTTTTGTGAACACAGCAATTGTCGGTTCTCTGGTTGGATATCAAACTGTAGCAGTATTCTGGCCCTTGTATACTACAGATATACCCATAAGCCTGTTAATCCATGTATTTTTTGTTTTGTCTTTTCCTACGGCTGGAAGCTATTGACTCACACACCTTCCTCCAATTCTACTTAGAATTTTACTGTAGGAAAGTTGTAAAGTTGAAAACCCTGTAGGTGATAAAGGGAGCATGCCAATACATATTTTGCACAAAGCAAAAATACCCATATACCATGAACAGCAGTTTACCTCGAACCTTACATGCCAAGCCAGATTAGTTCTGGTAAGCTTGCAATGAATAAGATTGAAATAGAGCATGAGAACAGTGCTCACAAGTACAAAGGTATACAAGAGGGTTAGGAATGTTGTGCTTGGAGGAAAACACTGATAAAGTAAAGACCGTACTTTTACATGTTCTAAAGTATTCTTGAAACAGGCTATTTAAATTGCTGAAAGCCTACATTGCACTGTGTTCTGCGATCACATATACCTAATGTTTTATAGCACATCCAAATGCTTATATGTTGTGTAACAGGAAAACTGCAAGTCAATTTGCAACTCATGTAAAATTGCATGCGTTTTTATATATATATATTACACTTATTTGTGCACCCGCTCATGCAAACTAAATGCAGATTGCAGAAAGACCTCTACCATAACAGATTTGAAGGGGTATTTACTTTCTGGACAGGTCTGGTATAATGAACATTACAAAGACGTAGATCTGCAAGCCAGAACTTTTTATGTAGTGGAATCAAAGAAACAGAAGAGAAGTTGTACAAAAAGCCATGTGTTCAGCTGCTGGAGAAAAAAATATGGAATAAAAATTATATTCATGGTCCATTTTAACAGTTTTAATCCTAAACATTACAGGGCAAATGGATGTTGAAAGTTATCTTCAAACATTGTGTTCTAAGCTATAGCCATTATTAAAATGGTCAAACCAATAATATCTTGATTATGGACATTTATATTCCTGGAATCAATGCTACAAAAAGCAACAATGGAATTAAGCCAAACCATCTTCTTAAAGTGTAAAGAAAGTGGAACATTGTGAAGCTTGAAACTTAAGATATTTCATTCTTTCCTCTTTTAGAACCTGTCAATTTCAGTGCATTTTATGGTTCAATGTTATGGTCCCTCCTTGATATAGCTGTTTAAGTTGTGTCCATTGATTCCAGGTTAGCAGAGGAAGTATCTTTCTGAATACTTTCAAATATGGCTGCTAGTTCAGGATTTGAGCTGATCTGGGACTGGAATTCACTCATCAACGGGCTCTTTTCTGCTTCTGGAATGGTTAAAAGTGCTGCCACTGCCCTCATTGCTGAACGTTTTAGTTCATCTTGCTTCTCAAATTCTTGTTTCACAGAGTTTGCTTTTACCTGAAGACATATGGAAATGGTCATTAAAGTTTATGTATTAACAACTATATTGCATGTGAATAATCAGAAAAGAAGACTGCTGTGTCCTATTATCAAAGTACAAGAGAAGATTGTCTCAGGGAAGTCTGTACTTATCTTGTTCCATCCGTACACCAAAAAAAAAAAAAAAAAAGTTTTTTCTTAGTTCAGGCTATGTGTTAACAGATTATGTAAACAAGTATTTTTGGGCACGCTGATTTAAAAACATAAAGATATTAAATTGCTAAAAATTGTTTACAACTGAAGTACGGTATATTTTTCCAAAAAGATCTATATTTAGCATATTTCACCTTGTATATAGTAGGTCACCCTCCAGAGAAACTTTACCAGAAAACCCCCACCCCAATTACATATCTCAGGAAGCCAACTGCAGCTTAGTTTTGAACATAATGTTTTCAATGCTGCCTGGGTTTGAGCATTGAGCACTTACACACCTAAAGAGTGCCATCTGAGAACGAAAGGAACCCCCAAATAAGTCAATGATGATTCAATGCAGATGTGGCAGCTTTTAAAGCAAGTATTGAAGGGATGCTGTAACCAGACGCCACTCGGAGCAGATTGCAGCAGCCTTTCATTAGTAAATTAGCAGATGGAGTGAGCATCCTATTATAATTTAGCTCAGGAGAGATAAGCAAGGTTATATAGTGTAACTACACTTGCACTTTAGTAACAGTTGCCATTTAACAGTCTTAATTCCACAGATTATATCAAAAGATCATGATAGAAAAAGATGAAAGATCAAATCATGATTCAGTTGTGATTAGTATATCAAATTTTAGGTTCATCACAAAGTATATCTTTTTGTTTATATACTTGTGAGTAAATGTTACTTTGCTTCCCAGGACACATGGAGCAGCAGAGTAAAAGGGAAGTAAGGTACAAGAAATTGCTGGCACATGCATTAAAATTAACATACTGCTTTAAACTTATCAATGTCATTGTCAAAAACAACTATGTTGCATACCTTAGTTGTACAAGTGGCACGTAAGGGTTCTACCAGTCTATCCAACCTTTGCAGTACAGCACTTGGACAGAGTGTGGATAGCCTAACCAACATTAAAAATGTAAGCATCTAAATAAAACAGAAAAACCATTTAAGTAACAAAACAAAAAAGTTAATGACAAGGTCACTTAGTAATACATCCTAAATTTTTTATTTTGGAATTGGTTATACTTAAATACTGTACAAATTAAGAACCTAAAAAGAATTACCAAAAGCACATTTACCTTTATGTCATAATGATCCTTTAGACCATCTTCAACATGATTTAAGAACTCAAAGATGTCCAGTCTGTCCAGACAGCTGTCAAGAAGAGTATACATACACTCAAAGGCTGCTTTCCGGATGTCTAAGCCATCATCAACTGTATGCTTGAAAGGACCCATCTCCACCTGGAATAAAGAAGTGTAATTGAGAATAGTAACCAGCAGCTGTCTGAGAAAAATGCACGCACACACTACTAACCTCTCTTATTAGCTCTTTTCTAACTTTTGTTTCATTATACAGATGTGGAAGCACAGAATCAAGCAAGTCTCTGATCAGTGAAGGCTTGTTGTGGGCAGCAGAATTAAACGTCACAAGGGCTACTCGTCTAACATTTAGGTCTGGATCTTCCAGTGTTTTCAGGAAGTCACCTGTGGTTGCAAATACAAGTTAACACACTAGTAATGCAAGAAGATT
This sequence comes from Nanorana parkeri, assembly GCF_000935625.1. Classification (NCBI taxonomy): domain Eukaryota; kingdom Metazoa; phylum Chordata; class Amphibia; order Anura; family Dicroglossidae; genus Nanorana; species Nanorana parkeri. The sequence continues at coordinate 2,058,322 of NW_017306333.1, forward strand.
TTATAAATAAATACATTGTTATTTAAAGAGGACGAATTGCGGTTTAACGTTTCCCTGCAGTATTGCATGCCCATTTCATACACTTTTCCCAACTTCCTATTTTTGACACCATCATGGAGTAAGTCCTTACTTGTAATCTAAGAATAAACATCTTGCAGCGGTCACTGACTGGTTTTTAAAGGTGGAGACTCCAGGGCGGTCATCTTTATCCCCAATACCTAATGAATTGCTTACTTGCATGCAGGAAAGGAGTTTAAGATTTTGCACACATCTCAGGATACATACCTGTTTCAGACCAGAGATTCTGTCTGTAGTGAACCCAGGATCAGGATCTCAGAGTTTGCACCTTTAATACCAAAATTCTTATATTTCTATAATGAAAGGGTCCCTCACCACACCAAGCTTTGTAGAACCTGGTCTGTCTTTGCAACATCTATATATTAGGGCTGCAACAACTAATCGACATAATCGATTATTGAAAAAGTTGTCAACTTTTTCAATAATCGATTAATCGGCTTCCGATCAGTTGGCCCTGTTCACAGCTCCACACGCTGTGCGCCGTACCTCCTCCCCACCTCACGCTCGCCGCTGCCAGACCCGCCCGCATCCATGCTCCACACGCCGCACACTCACCGCCCACCCACATCCACGATCGGCACAGGGACGCGGGGAGATGTAGTAAGGAGGAGCAGGTGTGGGGGGATGACAGCCGCCGATAGACAGGCCCGATCTCAGAAGCAAGTTGCTGGAAGACTGCTCAGGTAAGCCTGCACTTTCCCCACACATGGTACTCTATAATGTATTGCTGGGATTTGTATTCCTCTATAGCTGATGGTACATTGTGCTGTATATTATACATAGGAATGCAAATCCCAGCAATACATTATACACTGTATGTATAATGTATTGCTGGTATTTGTTGTACTCTTCTATAGCTGCTGATATTCTGCATTGCACAGTATAATGTACTATTGCTGGGATTTGTTGTACTCCTCTATAGCTGGTGATATTCTGCATTGCGCTGTATAGAGGACTACAAATCCCAGCAATAATACATTATACAGAGGTGCAATGCTGAATACCACCAGCTATAGAGGACTACAAAACCCAGCAATAGTACATTATACAGCGCAATGCAGAATGCCTCCAGCTATTATGTACTATTGCTGGGATTTGTTGTATTCCTCTATAGCTGGCGGTATTCTGCATTCATTGCTGTATAATTTTACACTTTCCATTTCACTATATTGCACACCACACTATCTTTCTTTTTACTTCCACCGCTCCAAGCTTGCTCCTGTGATGGACTACAACCTCAATACAAACTAGTAGTCCCATCACTGGAGCCTTTTTTTAAACTTTATTTTATTGTTTATCCGATTAACCGAACCTAATAATCGGCTAACTAATCGATTTTGAAAATAATCGTTAGCTGCAGCTCTACTATATATGACCTTGTCAAACAAAAATATCTACCCTAAATGATTACTCAGGAGGAAATAAGAGTATCCTGGATGGAACTCAAGCAATCATTAACTGCTAATTTGTACTACAGATAAATATTAGAACATACCTTGTATTTAGTGTGATATTACACCTTGAATGGAATGTACAAAGACTGGAGCAACTGTGCATTGCAACCAATAAGCTTCTAGCTTTCATGTTTAAAGTTTAACTAAACAAGCTGACGAGAGAAGCTGATTGGCCACCATGGACAACTGCTCCATATATTGTCTGCTCCAGTTTTAGTAAATTACCGCCATTGTAGTTTTGGTACATGTGTCCAATAAATTCAGCAGACAATGTCAAGACAATAAATATATAATTGCATGGCAGCAATTTGTGTTTTGAAGTGATACATAAATATCAATTTACAAAGCACATATTACTTTCTAAAAGCTTAAACAATTCACCATGGGTAGATATTCGACTCATTACAATGTGGGCAACTGAGCAATCTGCATATGTCCACTGTAATAACCACTTTAGAATTAACCACACCCCATGCTTACCAATGCAATTCTTCAACAGCGGATCAATGGGCTGAGGATGGTCAGATATTGTAAATTTAACAGCTGTTACCACAGAGCTTCGTGCATAAGACGAACCTAAAACAAAATGCACAAATATATGAACATACAAAGAGAGCGGATAACTTCTTATGTTAAAACTAAAATCTAAATAACATTAAAAAAAGATAGTGAAAATAATGTACTGCAAAGTCTTTCAAAGAAGAATTTGACAGGGTAAAATGTAAAACTAGTCACCAAACTACAAGACATACCAGCAGCCAAGTATCCTTTAAGCCGTGGCAGGAGGGTCTCTGGATCTATCAGTGTCAGTTTTCCCAAACATTCTGCAACTACATTTCTTGTTCCTTCCTCAGCACATTCAGAGTGTTTAAGCAGTAAAGACCATATATTCTCAACATAAGGCTTGAGGCCTACTACCGAAGCAGAACTTATTATCTCCTTGAGGGAATGAAGCAGAAGATATTGTCTCTTGGGTTGACTAGTTATCTCTTGCAAAACAAATGGCAAATATTCTGGAAGGTTGCCTACACTGATGCTTCCAAGTGCGTATGAAGCTGCAGATTTGACTTCTTCACTAGGAGAAGAGAAAGCTTCCAGTATAACAGATTTCAGCTCAAGCTGTCCACTGAGGTCAATATGATGGCCAACCTCGCCTAGTGAAAGCAGAGCCAAGAGGCGAATAGAGTCTGTGGACCTTGAGTTCTTAACATCCTGGATAAACTGACCAACCACAGCTGGACCTTCCTTAGGACATGCTCGAGTAAGCGCTGCCACACATTTGGCAATAGAATAGTATGATTGTTTGTGAGTAAGTGCAGTGCTTTGTGCATAAACTGGTCCAGTCAACATACGGAGCAAGTCCATATATCCCAGACTCGTAGTTCCAGTCACCACTAAGGCTTGGAAAAACTCTAACATTGCACTTAGTGCTCCTCCTTGGAGCAATGGTGACCGCACCAAGCCAATAAGTTCATTGAGGATTGATCCACTGATCTTTGCCAAAGAGGATGGGTATACTTTAGCCAACGTTGTCAGGAAGCTTATGGCCATCTGAGACACATGCATATCACTTTCGCTAATAAGAGGTGGAAGCTCATCCAGTACAGCATCAATCATTGCTGCAGTGAGGCTGTCACTATAATTTTTTATTAAAATGTCTAGAGCAGAGAGCGTCCCGAGTTTTAAAGCTCGCTGATTCTTCCGAAGAAATGAGGCAAGGATTGGTACTCCTTCACCCAAGATCGGCCTTAGATCTATTTTCAAAGGAGAACCTGCTATCAGTGTTAGAGCTTTCACTGTGGTCAAACGTGTGATCTCATTTTTCAGTCTTTCCAGAAATATTTGAAGCGTACTAGGGAGGTCACTTCCCAGATTATCACCTAAACTACAGATAATCTGACCCATGCAAGAGATTGCACGTTCCTTTACTTCTTGATCAATATCTGCTGCTTTCAGCCTTTTGATTGTACATGTAAACAAATCTTTTATGTATGGTGTTGCATCAAAGGAAGAAGGCAGGTCCAGAGGTCTGATGACCTTCACAAGCTGCTGTGTAACCAGCAGAGCTTCAGATGTGATTTTGTAGAATGGATCTCCGACACAGATTACCACAGGTGAAACCAAGACTTGGACATGTGGGTGGAAGACTTGAGGAGAATGATTGCAAAGAATCACATACAGACATGATAGAGCATCTATCTTCAGATTAGAAGAACTTGACTTGTCATTTAATGAAAATATGATCCCTGCAAAACAAAAAATAAAAAATTAGGACTGGAATATTTTCACACAATCTTACAAATTACAATCTACTCTGTCAATCATAAAAAAAATGAAATTCCTTGACGTTGTATTGATTGAAAAAAGTGGCTGGATTTGTGGTACATAAAAGGTAAAATAATAATTAAAAAAAAACTTTTACCTGGCACCAGAACTGGAATGTGTTGCGTTAAAGCACCAGGTAGCACATTGACTAATTCCGTGAGCATGTTAAAACAACACTGGCGCGTCTTCACACTCTTCTCCTTCATTTGCTTATGTAGCGCCTTCACAATGTTTGGTACCTAAAGATTTTTTAAAAAGGCAGAACATAAACCTTCCATTCATTGTAACCAAAGAAATAAGCTATATAATCAAGCAACCAGACAATATACATTGCTGCACTGGACTGGTCTAAACCAAAATCTACTAAAATTTTTATCGATTCCAGAACTGGACTATTTTCATTATATGTACTTCAAAAAAGGGGATTAAAAAAAACAAAGATCCTGCCATTTACCCACTCCTCCTCCCCCTTTATCCATTTATTTTGTCCCCCTGGAGCTCATGTTTAAACAGACAGAAAAGCCTCTTCTGTGTGCATCTCTGAAACTAGTTTAGTTGTTATCCAGGAATGGAGGAGACATCAGTTAATTTCAGTGTTGTCACCCTATGAAAGGAAGTGCCTTATCCAATCTACATGCAATGACGTAGACAGCCGTCTTTTTTTTTTTTTTAAACGATAAAACATTATAATACATTTTCATGTAGAAAACAAACCTGGCTCTGAAGCATTGTCAGTGGCGTTTCCCCTTGCTCCATTGCATCTGGGTCACAAAGCCAGCTTTGTACAGGTCTTGTCTGTTTCAGAAGTGACAGATATGCATGAAACACATCAGCCTTCACATTCTCTTCCCGTTCCTTGAACCTAGCTATCAGAGCAGGAGACACAGTCTTGTAGAATTCTGGCAGCATCTCATGACGAGTGCTCACCACAGCATCCAGGCACTTGGCAGCTGCACGTCTGACCTTCCAACTCATATCATCATCATCACTGTACTCATCATCACTACCTACAAAAAAAGAAGTTATACAATGTGGTCATGCATAAAGTAGAGGCTTTAAATCACACATCAGTTTCTCCCCAATAACTTTGACTGCATTGTAAATGTTAGCACCTTTCTCAGCAAAGCACCAAACTATTTCTCTAAAAAAATTGGCAAGTGAAGCAACTCAAACTGCACTGCAGGCTCAAATGCAGCCAGATTGTGAAGCCCAATTTTAATATGACACAATGCAGAACAATGTGAAAACGTTGCCAAGCATTTTGTTTTCATGGAGCTTTGAGTGTCAGAGTTCTCAGCAGGCATTAGAAATACTACAGCCTGCAAAACTTAAAGTATATGTTTTGTGTTTAAGTAGGGAATGATTAAAACCCCTTTTAGAGGAAAAAAATAAATAGTGACCACTTCCTTTGCCAGAAATACAAGAAATAAATCTCAAATAAATAAATACATCTCTAATTAGCAAGAGGAGCCATCTCTACGTTGTCATTAGGGGGAAAAAAAAAAAATGCCCACTGTAAGATTCCGCCTCACTTGCTGTTCTGGAGGCAATTGTAAAGCTTTGTTTCTTTCTGCTATGGTGACAATGGTCGCAAGGACATTACATCGCATTTTTCCAGTGGTAACAAAAACATAGGGTGGTTTCAACACCTCCCCATTCGATACAAACCTAAAATATGCTTAAAGAACTACTCTCCTGAACACTATGTGCACATAACCAAACATGATAACCAATGCAATTTAAAACAATACAAAACATTTCCTTTGTAAAAACACTGCTTATAGAATTATCAGGATTTCTAACATTCATACGCATACAAGAATTCTGTTAAGTGGATATTCAATGGCAGACTATGTGCATATCAGCATATAAGCTAAGCCAAATAGTTAGAGTAAACTTACAGACTAACAATTTGCCATTAGAGATAACAAAAAACAAACAAGATTTAGACTTCAGTTAGAGTGTGTGTGAGTGTATATATCAATCAAAAACCATGAAAGCTAAACTGTCTACAGACCAAATGATATATTGCCATGTTTTTCTTTTATTAAGATCATATATTAATAAAGTTAAACAAAATATCAAATTTAAAGGGTTATTTTGCTGAATAGTAAAATGGTGCATGTGATCACCACAACATATGGGTAACCTGGTCTTTAGCAAATTAAATAGAAATTCTATACGAAGCAGATTAATGCTTTAGATTTTAGGATTTAGTGAAGAATACCTTGATCATCATCATCTGCACCATCAGCATCCATAGCATTTTCATCCTCCTCCTCATCATCATAGTTGTAATTTGGGTCATAAGTCAAATATTTAAGACAGATGTTAATAATAGTCGATACATGTGGATATACTTCCTTTGGACACCTGTACAAAAAAGTTTAAAACTTTGTTAAATGTCCTTCTCAGAAGCAAAGGTTTAATTGAATGGGTAATTGATGCTTCTATTTAACATGATCAGCTGTACGCGCAAATACCAAGCTAATTATGCTAGTTGGATATTCAGATCTGCACAACATGGTGATATGAAAAAGGTTAGGGAACTGTGACCTTTATGTCAAGCACTGAACAGTAGCCAAATCTGGGACAGCGACTGCAACGATTAAGACAGACCTTGTTGTACTGCCTATAGAACAATTTGGACACTAGCAAACAAAAAACATTGTACACCAGTCCGGGATAATCCCCTGCAGCATGACTCAGTTTTGTAGCAAAGTAGCACCAAGAACGTGATCATAAACGAGTACCACATCTGCCGGGCAGGGCCAAATCACAGTTATAAGGACCAATGCAATGCCCTCTATCTCGATCCTGTAGAGCAGACAAGGAAGAAATTTCAGGAAGGAAAGATGTAGATCAGGATATATTGATCCCAGAGCCACCAAAGCATCCAATGCTTCCACCAGAAGATCCCTGGACATATAAACAAATCTATACAGTTTGTCATTGAACCTGCAGGCCAGGAGGTCCACATCTGGCAACCTCCCACCTATGACACTGGTTCTGGAACACTTCCAGGTGTACGGACTATTCCATTGGGTTCAGGTGCTGTCGGCTGAGGAAGTCTACCTGCCCATTGCCCGCACTTGGGATGTAAACGGTGGGGAGCAGTGGCGGCACTACCGCCGGTGCCTCAGCCTGGGGGGGCCCAGCAAGTTGCCGGCCGCCGGATTGGTATCCAGCACCCGACAGGCCCCCGGTCTCTCCGCAGGAGTGTTGGATTATCCGACACTCCCGGCCAGTGGCGTAGCGAGGGGGCCCGTTGCAGGGGTGAACTGATTGTGCGGCATCAGACGCGGCTCTGTAATCGCCGGCCGCCGCTCCTCAAGTGGGTCCTCTACAGTGCCTGTTTACAAGGCTGCGTCTGCCTGATCCAGCTAGTATACAATTTGGGCTGGCTGAATCAGGCAGAAGCGGCCCTCTAAACATGCACTGTAGAGGACAGACAGCAGGGGCCTGCAGAGGACCCACTTGAGGAGCGGCAGCCGGCGATTACAGAGCCGCGTCTGATGCGGGCGGGCTGAATCTTGCACCAGGGCCCTTTGTTCCTTAGGTCCGCCACTGGTGGGGGTGACATTAAAGGGGGGAAACCCACTGTGTTTTTGTGTGGGTCCCACCTTAAAATGCAATACATTTTTGACTTGAGGTGCCTTTTCATACTTTTAAAGGAAGTTGCAACTGAAAAAAGTTGAACTCTGATCTAGATATCGCACAAGAGTTCAGAAGACTATCACAGGGGCCAGCACCTTAGGTGAAAATCCGAGAAGCAGAAGAATGGTGAATGGCAATGTCACAAACTGAAAGTGCAGAGAACCCACGGAAAAGTAAGGGAATTGCTGATGCACTGAAAAAAAATGGGGGCATGCAGGTAGGATCCTTGGTGTCCTGAGGCCAGAAAGTCTCCCCTCATAAAGAGTGACTTGATAGGCCTGGTGAATTCTATATGGACCTGAATGAAAACTGAAATATAAAATAAGATGGATAACCCCTTTTGGGACTGTTAACACACCAGAGTAGACCCCCTAAAACCATTCTGCCACAGAGACCGGCGAAATAACACCTGCTCTGGAAGAGAAGCTAGGGCTGCATGGATTTGCTAATCTGTGCAGTGACACAAGCAGGTTGGAAGTGATGGACCAGGAGAGGGGGCTGTGAGGTAAACTTTAGCTTGCAGACCCTGGAAACCACCTCTCTCACCCAACCATCTGAGATGCAGGCTGGCTGTCCAAGGAGTTCAGAGGCTAACATGCCTCCCCCCCATTTTGGACAGACCACAAAGTCCTCCTCAACAGGTGCAGGACTGATAGTCGCTTGGGAGGTACAAACATGCCAGGATTTTGCCAGCCTTCATGAAGGAAGGCTGCAAACAGAGGCAGCACCAAAATAGTCATGGCAGCTTTAGGAGCCCTGAAGGAAGCCAGACTGAGGACATCACTGGTAGAGGCTACAGGCTGATTCCCACAAGTGGTGCGCAAAACATAAGAGCATAAATGAAGTTAAGTCCTACCTGGATAGAGCAGAAGCGGCGGTCATGACCGACAGAGCAGGGAGAGAAAACTCAAACTACTGCATAGACTCAAGCAGAGGGCAGTATGCCTGGCTGCCAGTGTTGGGCACCTCAGGTGGAACGCTGTAGGTAGCTCGGAGGTGACCAGCCCACTACAAGCAGACAAATAAAACAGACTAAGGATCCACAGAACAGAAACTATTAAATCTTACCTTCTTACAAACGATTCAAATGCCTGAATGCAATACTCTCTCAGCTCATCATCGTCAATATTACAAAATTTTACCACAAGGGGAATGATTTTCTCCAAATATTCACCTACAATGGAAAAAAAAAAGCTGAAGGTTAGAAAATGCTGCAGGCTAAAGCTGGGTACAAATATGGATATACTTTTTTTCATTGGAGGAAAAAAAAAAAAAAAAAACAGATTCCTTCATCCACACTAACAACTTGGATGAATGAATCTCCCATGGTGTGCATTTTGATCGGAAAACCTGAAAAGTTCTTGCAAGCGCTAATCGGCTGACAATTCTCCAGTATGTACCTTTGACAAAAGTAGATCTAATGATCAACTTTCATCGAGCAGATAGGGCCAACCACGGATAGAATTTAATCCGATTCCAGGTTTTTAATTGCTGTGTGGCTCCCTAATACAGATTTATTTTCAAATGTTTCCTGTCTGATGAGAACAGTGTCCCTGGAACAGAAAATAAAAGGAAATCTTACCAACGAAGCCTCAGACAATTAAAACCTAACAGAGTTTCTAAGCTTTTCCTAGTCTATACAACACAACCAGTTCTAGTCCAACTTGTATTTTAAATCATTGCCAGGGTCTCAAAAAATTATTTTACCCAACTAGGCTATTGCTGATCGCTCAGTTCACGGCCTTCTCCCTGTTCCCCACAGGTATTCCCCTCTCCCATGGTCCTCCAGCGCTGACTGGAGGGACAGATGCGGGAGGGGGCGGGCACAGCTGCCTCTGGCTCTAGAAAGGGAGAGCCATCTGTCATCCAGGCTGTGGGTTGGATCTTGACATTATTGTCGGGATCTTTCTCGGCTCAGGGGTGTGGAATTCCTATCGCCCGACGCCCGGGACATGCAGTTTCTGGCGCCGGGCGAGTAGCTTTTTTGTACACTTAGCCCCGCTCCGGACAAGCAGAGCTAAGTGTGCAGTGTGGAGCCGCCGCTCGTTTTCAAGTGATCTGATCACTTGTATGAAACAAGAGGCAGTGATTCTGTCCACACCGCCCCCCCTCAGCTGTCAGGAACTACACAGATCAGTTCTGTGTAGGAGGGCAGGTTCCATAAAAAGAACCTGTCACCTCCAAACTATCACTTAGAGGATTTTAAATCCCTATGTGATAGGAAATATTTTTTAAAAAAGTGACTATGTAAAAAAAAACCTGCTGCCCACGCCATCTGCATGCAAATAAACGCACGCATAGGACATTGTGTGTGTGCGTTGAGTGCTGCCGCCATTTCACTGTGCCGTATTGTGGTAGCGAGGCAGCAGAACTCTTCCACACGCACAATGTGCATTAAAGGGCAAGTTCACTTTCCCAGGTAATATGGGAAAATGGAATTACCCGATCAAATCTGGCCCCCCGTCTCTCCCAAAACCCCCCACCGCCCGGCTATACTTACCTTTCGGCAAACAGTCCTTACCCTCCGCCGGTACAGGTGTACTGTCCTTACCCCGTACTGTCCAGCGCAGTCCTGCCCTATGCATTTTGAATTTTGCTCGCAAATTGCAAGCACTCATTGGTCAGCGTGGTCTGGTGACCACGCTGACCA
>NW_017306333.1:2069261-2071560 GCF_000935625.1 Nanorana parkeri
ATGCTGATTGGCCGGGAAGCCAGCTTCCCAGCCAATCAGCGTCGAGCCGGCTTCCTGGCCAAAGCAGGTCATTACTCGCCGCCCGGTTTTCTGATTGGCCAGGAAGCTGGCCTGATGCTGATTGGCCGGGAAACCGGCTTCCAAGCCATTCACAATCAAGCCGGCCAAACATGGAGTCGGCTTCCCTGGCAGTCAGGAAGCCGGGTAGCATCTCATTACCCGCTGCCCGGCTTCCTGATTGCCGGTAAGCCTGTTCCATGCAAACGGAAGCACCGATACTGGGCGAGTACCGAAAGCAAAATATCGGTACTCTATACCCAAAAACCGGTATTTGTGCATCCCTAGTTTTAATTAAAACTATTTTTTTTGTATTGGAACAAGTAGATTGTTATGAAGGACAAGTAGATTTGGCCCCCGCTTTAGCCCTTGGACAAGTAGTTTTTTCAAAAATTTCCACACCCCTGCGGCTGCAGCGCGGATCTGCGCTGTCAGCATTTAGTGGGCTATAGCCCGCTATATGCTGAGTTTTAGGTCACAGGAAGACTTTAGTAAGTGTCGCCCGGTGACCCAAAAGAGAAACTTTGGCCATAGTTCTCTTCATGGCAGAAGCGTAATGATAATTATGTGATCTTTTTTCTGTAGTGAAGCAAAAGCTCATTGCTAACCTGTGCAGATATCTTCCAAACACTCAATGAAGTACACTTTTGATGTTTCAAAGTGCTCATAACCACTCTCCTGTTCTACCATACCCTAATCAACAATCAAATTGGGAGCATCATTTTCGCTATATGTGGGGCCACCTTGGAGTGCAAAAAGAAATCTGGCTCCCAGGAGCTTATTGCAATAATGTATGCACAACATATTTGCACATTATGACAGACTTTTCTAGCAAAGCAATCCCCTCCAGCTCTGCGATGTTAGCTCTCCCCTCCATTGCCAGTGTTTACATCTACACCCTTGTCTTCTACAGGGTTCCTTTGGCTTTACGCTACAGGGTTCCTTTGGCTTTACGCTACAGGGTTCCTTTGGCCTTGCGCAATATCATGCACAGACTGTACACCGAAATGCACATGCATGGCACAGTGTACGTTTACAGAAAAAAAAAAAAAAAGCCCACAGGCAGGTAAAAGCATCTACGACAAAAAAACGTAGCACAGTCTCTTCTGACATAAAAAAAAGGCTTGTCAACATTTTTTAGTAACCTTAGTTTGACTTTGAAAATCCTGCACTTACCTATTCGGTGGCCTGCTTGCCTACTGATAGCAGCAATGCATTGTATGTAGGTCCTGGTGGTAGACATGGAGTCATTTTTAGAAAGCTCTGCCAATAGGTGTTCAATGAGATCAATGAACACAATGTTGCCACAACTCATTACCAGATGTCCAAGAGCAATGATGGTTCTTTTTCTTACAGCAAGCCTTGGGCTTGTTAACTGTGGAAGTAAACAACTCAAAATTGAAGGGTGGAAATTAACCAGCAATCCACCTTGTCTGAAAAAAGGAAAACAAAATAAAAAAAAAGCAATGTCACTACTGCATAGCAAATAGAACCCTTACCTTTAGGCCAATATAAAAATACACCAGGCATGTTTTAATGAAAATGGTTTAAATTATAAGAACGATGATCAAGATACAATAATTGTGCCGCCCCAATGGGGCATAGAATATGAGATGCATAGCCTCAGTTAATATTAGCATTGTTAATAGATGAGAATTTATATAGATTGTTTCTCTATACCATTTTCCTATGGACGTTTATATCGTGAGTTATATGTTGCCATCTAGTGGCCTTTTGTGGTAGTGTATGTATTTTTCAATGTTGCCTTCCTTGATATCCCTGGGGTCGATGACACAGTTCCTCTGTGTAAGCCCCACCCTTCTTCCCGAGAGCAGTACTTCCTGTGTCATGGCCACAGCTAACAGGCCACATGTAACTAGGACACATGTACTCTACATAGTACGCTAGAAAAGGCATCATTTTTTGACCGCACAATACTATAACCATTCAACTGCTGTTCCTGTCATCTGCTGTAACCTTGATGTTCAGAATAAAGCACCCTTTTTAATGAATCGGTATTGGTGAGTTCAGCTGACAAGAATTGTCCGCAGTGAGTATATCTGCTTATACAGGCCAGGCATAGAGGTCTCAGCAAGGAAATCGGGAGTCAGCAATCGGGAGTCAGAATAATAATCAATAGCAACCAATCACCTCCCCGTTCAGCAACACCATTAACTTTATTAAATAAGACTTTTATTTTACCAATTACAACTAAAAATGTTATAAACAATTGTTTCCAATA
>NW_017306333.1:2071673-2082871 GCF_000935625.1 Nanorana parkeri
CGGATAAAACACCACATCAACAAATTTTACTGGGTAGGTTGAGTGGTCTTCTACTGCAATTCTCACATTTTACCCAACACCTCTCACCATGAGCACATACCTTGTCTTTTTAATAATGTTCGACAGGATGCAAACGCTTACTAGAATCATTTTTTTTGATGCAAAAAAAAGCCTTTCCAGACCAGATATCAAACCCAGATACTGAGGTCACATATCAAGGATTCACACCAACACTCCTTGTCCTACCTTACCAAGCAGGTAGGAACACAGACCTGTGTTTTAAACCATTAGTTATAGCCATTTTATGCACATCGCTTTAGAAATACAACTGTCAAGGCTCCGACTGGTACCTGCTGAGCATATCTGCCATAATGTCCAAGGCTTCCAATTGGACAGACACATCCTCCTGTTTTGCAATAGCGCTTGTCAAACGCCCTGTAATTTTTTTGCAAACATTTGCTGCCAAAGCAGACCCTGCAGGATAAAATAAGGGTGATTAAAAGGTTCCCATAAGTTAGAATTTATATATCCAAGCAACGTTGGTCAATTTCTGTAATGGCTTACATCAGTTTTCATGATCTGCTGCAATGCTACATGCTATACTAATGAATAAAACAGAAATCAAATATTCAAAAAACAAAAAAAACACCACATTCTCCCATTTATCACTAAGTTTACATGAAACCAAAATACTTAAAACGTTTATGCATGCAAAGGTGCTAAATTTATTACTACAACAGATCACATCCAGCAAACCTGAAAGTGTTTAACAAGAGATAGAAACTAATAGTACATTTTCCTAAACATTGGGAAGAGGTCACACTGTGTGCTTTTATTTTTTTTAATAGAAGTGTAACTGAACCAAAAACTTTTTTTTGCAGTTTTGGATAGTCTGTCTTTTTCCCCGTACCCCTGATTCACCCACTCCTTTTGACCTTGGTGTCCATTTATGACTGCTAATGCTGAGAGTGGTAGAAAATTCTAATTTGTGGGTTATCAGAAGAGTAATAGATGGGAAATCTTCCCAAAGGGACACCACTTCTAGTGAACCTAGTGGAAAAAGAAAAAAAAAAGGTTTTCGCTTGAGTTCTGCTTCAAGTTTACCACAAGACTAGTTTGAAGCTATTGTTTCCCTCAAACACTTAGAGAACTATGAGGCGAGTGATTTCCAATCATCCTCAGTTAGAGCAAACCCATGAAGGCTTTTCACTGGTCAGCTCTATTGATCGGGAAGTGAGCAAAAACATGCAGCGCATCCGCTCACTTCTGAATCGTCTCCCTGCAGTGAGCTATGACTGTCAGTCACCGCTTCCCACAGGTAATCCCCCAGCGATGAGTGGAGAAACTAACTAGATAGGCAGAGCCAGCTGTCACTCACGCTGCTGGGTGGATCCAGACAGTATTGTCGGGATCCGTCCCGGGTGTGGTGCTCAGTATATTGCAGGCAATAGCCCGCTATATACCGAGCTTTGGGTCACGAGAGGGGGTTACTATATGTCCTCCCTTGACCCCCAAAGAGAACTATGGGGACACTTACCCCACAGTTCTCAACTCAATCATACAAAAATATTGCTGATCAGCATTATTTACTATAGCAAGATAAAGATAAGACACGAAAGATTAAAAAAACAAACAAAAAAAAACAAAAAAACTTACCACTGGATGCCGGAGGAAGCTCTCCAATTACAGTCTTCAACCCAATGCTAGATATATCACGTAGCTGCTCCTTGTCTGACAACATATTTGTACAGAGTGTGTCGACAATGGTTTCAACTTGATACTCTTTAACTTTACTTACTAGAGGACCAAGGCTTTTAAAAATAAAATAAATACTGTTAGAAGTTATCAGAAGCAACTAAAAATACATCAATTTTAGCTGGTGGGTAAGCACCAAATTCACTGCAACATTGGGGTCAATTCACAAAGAGAAACGTTATTTGCTCTCTCTAGTTGTTCATTTAGTTAGTCTAGTTGTTCATTTACCTCTCCTTATTTTTCGTTTGAAAACATGGTATTCATGAAAGACTCAATCGTTATTTAGCATGCTTGTTAAGGCTTCCACCTGAATAGTAAGGGAGTTATTTTTACGTGTTCAACATTTTAGCATCTGAAACCTAATTTTTTACCCCTCAAGAATTTTTACGTCTTGAAATCGCAGAATTAACTTTAAAGTGTTAAAATGTGTTTGATGCATTCTGGGACCAGGGGAGAACAGTACCAACAAACTGCAGTGTTGTATGTAAACAACTTTATTAAAACTGTTGAAGTCTACATGTTACTAAGTTTTTAAAGCTGGAGTAGAAGTGGCTTTCCACAAGTCGGTAAGAAGGTTACCGTAGTATCAGTGCATACATTTCAAAGGATGACAGCGCCACATTTATCTACCATGTCCAGTAAATCTTTATTTGCCATAATAAAAAAACATTTTGGAAACAGCCAACATGCTTCAGAAGTTATTGGCTTCCCTTCATCAGAGTTCAGTACCGTGTCTCAATTCTTTCAGAGATCCTCTGAACCTCCTTAAAGTTCTTCCAAATTCCCATTTAAAATTCCTTATGTTGCTGTTGTGTTCACACTGACCTCTGCTTTTAAAATGAGGACAAATTATTTTTTGGTTCTGATCGATGGATTCTGGAAAACACCTTCCTCCCCACCAACACAGCCATAGGCAGAGTCAATGTGAACACAACAGCAAGCAAGCAAGCAAGAAACTCATGGGTAACCTGGAAGAATTATAGCCCTCTACTCTCCTGTCTAATTAGGGCCTGTGCTAGTCCAGCTCTTCTTCTCCTGCACTCCCTAACTAAGCTTTTATGAAGCTGTCAGAGGAGAAGTGAAGGGTAATATTGTAGAGTGCCACTTTAGTGATAGCTCTAAGTCTGTTGACATCTAATCCATGATGGTGGTGCCCAGCAGCATCCACAAGCCTTTTGTATGTCTACACAAAGGGAGAAATTAACAGGTAAATAACACAGACTAAGGAGTATATATTGGGGTTTATAAGGCGCTACTGACATACATAAAAGCATACATTTATTGACACATTTCATAAAACCATAATCGAACATAGAAATCATGTCATTCAAATTAATTACTGCCCCCTCATGGATACAGGATCCTTCGCCGACCACAACCAGTTATAATACACAATATACATATATTGCCCAATATAGAAATGGTTCACTTTCAACGTGAAAATCCATGTCCAGTGGCATTTGATGTACCAAACGCGTTTCACTGATTTCTTCTTCAGGGGATGGAGGCAGCTGTATCTATCAAAAGGGAGCAATACATACAAAAACCAGAACATAATACCAATACAGTAAGCCATGTTTATACAAAATCTTTTTTTGGCATAAATATGCTCTAACCATACTCACCATGAGTTTCATGGGAGCAGGAAAAAAAAATTCAAGGCAAGGGTGGGAGCTCAATAAGTTTTTAATAGGAGTGATTTTTTTTTTCCTCCTCGTCTCATGGTTTGTCCCCCTTTTTTTACCCCCATGCACCTCGCTGTGAGTATGGATAGAGCATATTTGTGCCAAAAACATTTTGTAGAAACATGGCTTACTGTATTGGTATTTTTTTTGTATGTATTGTTCACTTTTGATAGATACAGCTGCTTCCACCCTGAAAAAGAAATCAGTGAAACACGTTGAGTACACCGCATGACACTGGACTTGAATATTTAAGTTGAAAGTGACCCATTTCTATATTGATGTACTAGGCAACATATGTATATTGTGTACTATAGCTGTGGGAGGCGAAGGATCCTGTATCATGAGGGGGCAGTAATTGATTTTAATTAAATGATTTCTATGTTTGTCTGATGATGGTTTTATGAAAGGTCAATAAATTATGCTTTTATGTACATTATCGGTAGCACCTTATAAATCCCAATATATACTGCTTAGTTGATGTAAACTGTTGGGGAGCATGGCGCTATGACCATGCATACCTAGATCAGCCGCTAGGAATACAGCTTTTGGCTTGAAAGGTAAATAACATTTAAAAAAATATTAAATGCACATATAATCTTGGAAGATTGTTGTTAAAATTATTGGTCTGGCAACAGGATCTCTAAGCAATTAATGAGATGCAAAACAAGTCTTCACTAACATCTGTAGCGCCACAGATGCACTAAAACCTTTACTAGCCACTGAGTTTCTATAACTGGACCTCTAAATGACACAGGCATTTTGCAAACTTGGGCAACGTTGGAGCCCCGTACACTACCCAGAAATGGCAAAGGGCTCATGAGCTCCACAGGGACTGTTTTATATATTACCACATTTAACTGCTCACACTTTCAAATGTGTTGTTAACTTAGCCTGTTAACAATCAGCATGACCAAAGCCCAGTTTGGCTGACCCTTCCCTTCGTCAAATATCACATGACTAAATGCCAACGTATCTGGTCACATGACCAGCCACCATGGGACCCTAAAGCAGCAATGTCTTCTCAGTCTAAGCATATGAACAGTGATGTTCATATCACTTTAGATTTTCCTTAAGCTAGACAGATGATTTCTGCAAAGTAAATGAACATGAACCAAATAAGAATAAGTAACACGCTGGTTTAAAATTGTAATAAACTTACCATTTCACAGCTAAATTTTGAACTTCGCCATTCTTGTCTTCTAATAGCTTTAAAATCATCTTTACAACTTTCCTTTCACTGTCATCATCCAACTTAATAGAGTCCTTTTGAAGCTCTGTCATCAAGTCATTTGTTGCCATGAACCTGCAAGACAAATTAAAAACCGATTAAACAATAGAAATGCAATGAACTTCTGTGAGATATGGACCTAAAGCAGGAGTGAATAGATTAATTTGGAAATCAGGAGCCAGCAGGATTTTATTTTTCAGGAGCCAGCTCCATTGACAATATGGCTTAGTGGCTAGCACTTCTGCCTTGCAGCACTGGCAGTCCCTCTTATGAATCCCAGTGAGAACACTATCTTCAAGGAGCTTGCATGTACTCTCTTGCCTTGCATGGGTTTCCACCAGGTAGATTTCCCCCTACACTCCAAAGACATGCTGGAAGGTTAACTAGCTCCCATCTAAAATCAGCCCTAGTATATAGTTACATAGTATTTGGGTTTGAATAAAGACATACGTCCATCAAGTCCAACCCATATGGGTCCACGCATCATCTCATTCTTAGGGATACTGATATCCCTGGATATTACGGTCACTCAAGAAATTGTCCAAACGTTTCTTGAACAAATCTACACTCTTGGCTGAAATCACTGCCGATGGCAGTGAGTTCCAGACCTTAACCGCTCTTACTGTAAAGAACCCTCTTCGCCCATTGTGTTGGAATTTTTTCTCCACCAACTTTAGGTGGTGGCCTCTAGTCTTTGTAATGGAGTTAATCTCAAACAGAGATTGTTGCCAATGTTGCTGTCACCATTGAACATCTTGTACATGAAAATCATATCCCCCCTTAATCTCCTTAATTCCAGCGTAAACATGGAAAGCCTTGTCTCATAGGTCTGGTCCTCCATTCCCCTAATTCGTTTTGTTGCCCTCCGCTGGACTCTCTCCAGTTCAAGGACATCCCTTCTCAGTACCGGCGACCAAAACTGGACCGCGTACTCCAGATGTGGCCGAACCAACATTCTATATAGAGGCACAATTATAGACTTGTCCCTGCAATACATCCCCTTCTTAATACAGGACAAGACCCTGCTAGCTTTGTTTACCGCAGCTTGGCACTGCAAGCTACCATTCAGTTTGTGGTCTACAATGACCCCCAAATCTTTTTCTATTTCTGACTTCCCTAGCGGCATACCCATGATGGTATAGCCCAGTGATGGCGAACCTTGGCACTCCAGCTGTTTTGGAACTACAAGTCCCATGAGGCATTGCAAGGCTCTGACAGCCACAGACATAACTCCCAGAGGCAGATGCATCTTGGGATTTGTAGTTTTGGCACAGCTAGAGTGCCAAGGTTCGCCACCACTGGTATAGCCTATTTGTTTATTATTATGTCCAAAGTACATTACTTTGCATTTATCGACATTAAACCTCATCTGCCATAGTATTGCCCACTCCCCTATTTTATCCAGGTCCTCCTGCAATGTTATATTGTCACTATCCGTTTCTAGTACCCTCCCTATTTTTGTATCGTCTGCAAACACGGAAACATGGCTATTTATTCCCTCCCCGATGTCATTAATGAATAGTATGCATGTGAGATAGGTACCTTAGATTGCAAGCTCCTCAAGGGCAGGGACTAATGTGAATATGCAGTATATAAAATGCTGAGTAAAGTGTTGGTACTATATAAATACCTACAATAATAAGGATTTGCTACCTGGCTCCTGGAATTTGTCCAGTCCTGATGTAAAGCATCTAAAATGAACCAAGCACTTTCACATTTGTTACAGAGTAATGCACACCCATGCTCCCAAATAAGTATAATGGAAGATTACACACAAGCATTCCATATCAAATGTTTAAATAGCATTTTATAAAGAGTGACTATAAATACCACTTTGAGGTAAAAATACCAAGCAAACTGCACTGTACCAAAAACACCCCACTACACTATCATCAATGTAAAAACTGCATAGTTTACAAATCAACTGGATTATTTGCACTTAAGGTTCAGACTGAAGCAGTGAGCTGGTCATACACTGGTAGATCTTCATATGAACGTTCATATGTAGAATCTTATCAGAACATTCAAAGATGCCAGAGACAGAGTTTCCCCAAATGAAAACCACATTCACTGTTGGAAATTCGCTCAAGAAAAATTTTCCACCATGCTCCTTTGATATATTTTGCCACTACAGTTGAAAAGGATTGTCGATTTGACACCATTAACTATTTGAAAATCGAACGAATGTTCCAAAAATTCATTTCTTCCTACCAAGTACTACTGATGCCTGTCCAGCATAAACAATTGTCTGCTATACATTCATGTAGGTTTATCAAATGATTACACTGGCCCGGGCTCGCAACGTGTACATTTTAGAAAGAAATAAAAGACCTCCTTATTCTAGTTATGCATTTAGTTACGCATTTTAGTTTAGGGCTGCAACAACTAATCGACATAAGTGATTATTGAAAAAGTTGTCAACTTTTTCAATCGATTAATCGGCTTCCGATTGGTTGGCCCTGTTCACGGCTGCACACACGCTGCGCGCCACACCTCCTCCCCTCCTCATGCTCGCCGCTGCCAGACCCGCATCCACACGCCGCACCTCCTCCCCGCCCAAATCCATGATCGGCACAGGGACGCGGGAGAAGAAGTAAGGAGGAGCAGGTGTGAGCGGATGATAGCCGCTGGTAAACAGGCCCAATCTCAGAAGCAAGTTGCTGGAAGACTGCTCAGGTAAGCCTGCACTTTCCCACACATGGTGCTCTGTAATGTATTGCTGGGATTTGTATTCATCTATAGCTGATGGTACATTTTGCTGCATATTATACCATCAGCTAGAGGAATACAAATCCCAGCAATATATTATACACTGTATGTATAATGTATTGCTGGGATTTGTTGTACTCCTAAACTCATGCAGATCTGGTCCGCATTTGGTGTGAACAAGCCCTTAAAAAACAGACTCTCGTAGACATCTCCATTGCAGCAGTTCAACTACCCACATAAATATTTTACGAACGAAACAAATACATTAAAATCAAGTTTGAAGACACTCAATATGCAAATTGTAGTGTCAGATACACTGATCACTGTGTATTATAAGTTATTAATATTATTATAAGTAGACACCGCTCCAAGATTGCTCCTGTAATAGACTACAATCTCACATTGTCTACTTTACAACACACACAGGGACCATGGGGAACCAAAGTAGCCACCCTCCAGAAGGAAGGACAGTGTCAGCATGAATTCAGAGATGATTTGAGGATCTACAACTGAGTGATGCACAGATGAGCTACATTTTGTTGATAGTTAAAGTTCTTAAATGTATTTCTAAAATCTAACTCCTGAGTTTAGAGTTTAGTGTCACTAAGGACAGTGCCATTGTAAGCTGACCCAACACCAGTAGAATTTGATGCTTGTGCAGTAAACACAAATGCCATCAAGATCATCTGTCATTATTGGTATCTGGGGAGGAAACATACACTGTGTATTTATCTAATTTTTACACCCTTTCCCTCCCCCTTTTTTGGCATGAGGCAGCTGAGCAGCAGCAGCTCAGTTGTGATAGTAATCTATTGAAAGCTGTAATGAGCCAGCACTAGATCGCTAGTTTTCAAGGGGATCCAACAGCTCTGGCCTGACCCTTGTACTCAGGATGTGCTGTCAAGTCATAGTGATATCATATCCCTTACAATGTAAGCACAATGCTTGTTTTAAAGCTCAAATGGTTAAACTTGTGGTTCTCAAGCACAATCTGACACAAGTCTTGCAATTTCACAGAAGCTCCAGAGCCACAGTTCGCCCTTAAACGTCTTAAATTCTGGCAATTAGAGGTGCACAGAAATGGAATTTTCAGACTGAAACTAGAAAAAATTGCCAGGCCGAAACCAAAATTATTATTTTTTTCTAACTTGTTTTTAAAAAAATTTACAAATATTTTATTTTTGACTTTACTTGACAGACCCCTGATATTTCCCTTTTAAAATAGAAAGATTGAGGACACAAATGTATTTTTCTGCAGCCCCTGTTGAGTGAACAGGAAGCCTCTATACTGAGTGCTCCTGTCCATTCATAAATTGAGGATATAGTTTGAATTACTATGTCCACAATCATTAACAGGAAGTGAATGGGGACACAGTAAGCTTGCGATGTCCCAAGTTATTTACCGATGCAAAAATAGGAGAGAGCCCTCCGCACACCCCACAGCAGTCCCGGCCAATTAGAGGATGATGGTGCTCGAAGTGACTCGATTCACGGATGGCACCGTGCAAACACAGAGCAAGAAAGACGCTTTTTGTCCAATAAAGGGACATTTCTGCTTTCAAGTTTCGAGTGCTGGTGACTTTTTGTTTTTTGCTCTAAGTTATTTACCAACACGCTGCAATCAGCTGATCCGAGTATACCGCAGTGTGGAGAGGAGAGCTGGGCATCCTGTGACACAGCTGACGCCTCCCCTGCACCGCTAGCTCGGCCTTCTGTGATAGCTGGGAGGACAACACTGACAGCGCTCTGCTCCCCACCCTGCTCGGCCTCCTGACAGATTCTCTCCTCCCCGCTGGGTGCTGCTGTGTCAGAGAGGGTAAATAATAAGTGTTGACAACAAAACAAAAAAATAAATAAAAAATAAACATCGATTAAGAGATTAGTTCTAAATCAGGTCCACATTCCTTGTGACTGACAAAGGACAACAATTGGCAGATTCCCCAGTGGCTAAACACAAATTAGCAGCTATGGAATCTGTCCACTTCCATCTGCTGTCAATCCAAGGGAGGACCTAATCTCTCAGCATCACCCATTAAGCCCCACTGTAAGAAAATTTAGAAGCGTTATTGGTTGCTAGGATGCTTTCGACTGTGCAGCTGCAGACAACTGAATGTAAACAAAGAGGGGGATGATGGCTGACAACGACCCAATATGGCTATTGCCATGTTTGGGTAATGACATCAGACAGCATTCCCAGCCACTGTTTAACATTAGTTCCCCGCCAGGTTCTGAATAGGGCTAGGATGCCCAAGTCCTAGTTTTGATGAGTCCTGAGCAGGAAGCGGTCACATTCATGACCGCTTTCCAGCACAAAACACGCCCTGCTCTATACTACAGTGTTAAAGCGATATTAAAGCTTGGGGGGTGTTTATTTCTATGAAGAGGAGACCCATACCTTCAAAATTCAATTGTTTTAAATAACAAAAAAATTCCAGTTCCTTGTCCTCTAGCGAGTCCCCCCAGCTAAGCAGCTGCTGGGGAGGCACCCATGCGTGGTCACTCCCGGCCATGCCCACAAGTTGCTGTGTGTCCATGGAGACACATAGCCCTGCGGCAGGCCACGCCCTTCATCTCAGTCCAGCAGGTTGATTGAGGGCAGAAGAAGCCTTCATGATTGAGGGCTCTTCTGCCCTCAATCATGAAGTTTGGAAGGAGGATCGCAGTAAGGTACTGGGCTATTTTTTTTTAACCTTAATGCAGACAATGCATTAAGGTAAAAAAACGCTCAACCTTTAGCAATCCTTTAAGAGCAGGGCATGTTTGTGTGTACCTATTTCTAACAGCTACATGAATCTGTTGCACCCCGACATTTGCTGTGTAGGGGTGAGACAAAATTCTCATAGACACTCTTTATGAATTCCACGGACTGTGTACACAAACTCCCCCAGACTGCAATAGTTGAACTTTCCTTTTGGGTTTAAAAAAAAAATAAAAAATTATCACAGCGGCTGCAGATAAAAATGGAAAGACAATCTGTAACATGTGTTACATAAAGGCTTGTCCCTGTGGAAGTATTAAAAGCACTTCCAGTAATCATGGAGATTTTTTTTTTTTTTAAGCGTATTGAAACCCAAAAGTAAAAATTATGTTGCTGTAGCTGCTTAAAAAAATAAGTGTTTGGCTCCTTTCACACGGCCGCTCCGGTCCACCTGTCAGTATTTCAGGTGGACACGATCGGATGCCAAATGCAAGTCTGCCAAGTCCGGAAAAACATACGGAACGTTGTTCCCTTTTGCCGGACCGGATTGGGGGGGTAATATTGATGTAAATGAACACATATGTTTACATTAGATCCCCTTAGAAAGATATGGTGTCCGGTAATGTAAGTTTTTTGCTCCATCGCGAGATGGAGGAAAAAAATTATAAATGTACAGACATGCATGTGACAGTGGTGACATCCACTCCTTACTCTGATCAGGAGAGGATCCCTGCACGGATCTCCTCCTGATCAGCCTTTGTGAAAGGGGCCTTAGATGGAGTTTGGATTTAAATTGTTAGTCAAGACAGGGGTGGACAAATGCCAAACCTCCAGCT
Organism: Nanorana parkeri; assembly: GCF_000935625.1. Lineage (NCBI taxonomy): Eukaryota > Metazoa > Chordata > Amphibia > Anura > Dicroglossidae > Nanorana > Nanorana parkeri. The sequence goes on from NW_017306333.1 coordinate 2,082,585, forward strand.
GTTATGGATCTTTAAATCCCAGGAGGCATGGCAAGATTCTCCCAGCCATAAGCATGGCCAGAGCTTGCCCACCCCTGGTCAAATCCATCTAACACTACCATCTATACAGGGTGACAATGCTGCTGTCCAAGGGTGGCTCTGTTGCTCCTCCATAAGGTGGAGCCACCCTAAGGCAGAAAGTGTGTCACTGGCTGGATCAAAGCAAAAAAATAAAACAAAATGCAGTCACCACATCTAAGGATGGATAAGGTTCAATGAGAGAGATTATATATATATATATATACTGT
>NW_017306333.1:2083077-2091974 GCF_000935625.1 Nanorana parkeri
TATATATATATATATTATATATACATACATATACACACACATATAAAAACATGTTCAGATACACATTGCAGCCCTATGCAAGACAACTCAGAAGAGGCTGCACCCCAATATTTATGCTAGACAGATAAGATTGACAGTTTGTATATTTCTGTTTGTGGGGTGTTTCCAAGTCTCTGAAAACACACAAGTGTGCTCTTAGTGCACCAAAAGATCCCCAGCACCAGGCTTACCTAGACCAGAAGCAATGGCCCAATATATCAGCAAGCACTGATGACACAAACCATGATGGGGACGTCTGCTGACATCTGAAAGAGCCAACAGACTTTGCAATTGTCACTCGATCATACAAAATCCGCTGCATTGTGCGCCCACTGTTATGGCTAAGTGGATGCTTGAGTATTACAATGAATTGTGCTCCATAGAACGCGGCTGCTCACATCTGCACAGCGGGCCTAGTCTGCAGGATGGAGCGGGCAGATGGGGACCGAGCAGTATACGGCTGGGTGACTCCGGCAGGCTGGGCCCACTCACAGTGACACCGCACTGCACTCAGCACACGCTCCCCCAGCCGCGGCCTACACGCAACGCCTTAGAAGTGACAGCTAGGCCTCACTACCGTTCCCGACCACAGGCAAAGCATTACCAGCACCCTACTCGCCCTCTCTGCCGTGCTCAGTGTTGCACTACAGGTAAACCCGAACTGTGCAGCGACAATCCGCTCACCTGAAGTCTTTATCGCTGGATGTCATCTTCTCCAGCAGGTTGGAGATGTGGTACGAGGCGCTCGCCATGTTGACGTATCGGGCCAGTCAAGTCTCCCGTGCCCGGTGCAGCCTCCTGTCCGCCTAGAGCCACGCGCCTGGGTCGCTGCAGCGGCGGCAGGGAAGGGAGGCGGGGGCGCGCACAAGCCTGTTTCGGGAATCCGCCTTCCCTGTGTACGTGAGCGCCCCCGGGAGTCCCCGCCCAGCTCCGCCGGCTGTCGTCTGGCCGATGTGCGCAAAGTCTGCGAGCTGCGGGAGAGCAAGGCCTCTGAGGGAGCTCGGTGCCGGCTTCAGCTTGTCTCACATACAGCCCCCGTAGCAGAGGCGGGCTAAAGATGGCAGAATAGTGCACGCTGACCGAGTACTCCCAGGAGCTGCTAGCGCTGCTTGCTTCTAAGAGCTGATTGGTTGGATGACACGTCAATCGCACCGTCGGACGAGCCGTCCCGGAATGACTGAACTCAGGCGGGACTGTTTGAGTGACACGCGATGCAGCCAATTGTGTCAGCCGAGGCATTGACTGGAGCTGGCGGGTAAACCTTCAGGCGGCTGGAGGCTCCGTCCAAATGTGCGATGCCGGTTTATTGTGATTTGCACTTTGAGAGCTATTATTTGGTAGTTAAAACTAAACTTCAGCCAAAATGCTTTATTTACTTGCAGCCTTTGTCAGACTTCCATTGCTTTGCACTTATTTAGAAGACCCCACTCACTTCCTGTTACGACAGGAAGTGGAGGAAATCTCTCCAACCAGGACCCAGAAAGATACTTTCAGTAGAATGTGGGAGGGTTAGAATGTCTGAAATGTTTATATTGTTGGACGTATTTTCCTGTCCCTATGACAGCCTTGTCACCCGAATTTTGGTATGGCTGTCAAGGAACAGGAAGTGAGGGAATATCTGCATTCTGTCCAATAGGATAACAGAACTATAAACCTGTTAAATAATGATTTATATAAACTTACTTTAGTCCACCTTGGCACAATGTAAGTGTGTGTGTGTGTATATATATGTATATAATTTAGCCACAGATACCACAGTGCTTTACAGGGATCTTCTGGGTTCTATACTGCATAGTGATGAGCAACTTTCCTTCTGATTAAAAAAAAAAGGGGGTCACTTGCTCAGCAGAGCGGCCATTTAGCAAATGCCTAGTATTTTTCTCCATTATGTCGGTCCCTCGTCCAATTTAGAGAACACCTATATTCTTTCATAGAAAATTAAACCTTCTCTGAATGGTGGCTCTACCGAGCGAGCGATAACTTGCATTTTTACAGCAGCTATACAGCACCCAGAATGTTGTTGTAAAGCACTGTAAATCATTATAGCTGGAGTCTCTGGAGTACTATTATTAACTAGCCCCCCCCTCTAACTTATAACTGGAGCAAAAAAGGAAACCTAATGCCCATTTTATTTACCTAAAACCATGGTCACGTGATCCTCCTGTACTGTGTATTCTTTCTTCCTTTGTTTTTGCATCTGGCAGGTTTTGGGTGTTGTTGTCACTGCCTGTGTGAGGAGGACACCTCGTATTTGCTGTCTACCTGCGGGGGCCTTCCAGGATCCAAAAGAGGAGTGATGCCAGCACATGGGGACTGCAGTGGGTCAGCGGTCTCAGGCACATCTGCAGCAAGGGATTAGCAGTACCCTGAACCACCAGCAGCGGGGGACCTGGATGGTGGACTTTGGCTCCATGCATATAGGCCTCCTGCAATAAAAACAGTAAAAGTTATCTGGGACGTATAAGCAATTTTTATGCTTCCCAGATCACTTTTTCCAGTGTTTGGCTGAGTAAAACCAGGCTAAACAGTTCCAGGGTGCAGAACATTATTGTTTGTGTAAACACAGCTAGACTGAATGAACCTAGACGTTGCTGAACATCTTGGTGTGCATTCAGCTATAGCAAAGCATTACATGCTTCCAGGTGCATTTGGAAATGAGCTCCAAACGTGCCTGGATGTATGTATTTTATTTCCTGTATGCATGGGGCCTAAGGTGAGTATACAGGTGAAACTCGAATAATTAGAATATCGTGCAAAAGTAATTGCAGTAAGTGCTCCAAAAGGGGCCCAAACCAAGTACTGAGTACATATGCATGCTTGTACTTTTCAGAGGTCCGATATTGTTCTATGTACAATCCTTGTTTTATGGATTGCATTTAATAATCTACTTTTTTGAGGTTGTGGATTTGGGGTTCTTGGGGTTTTTATGAGCTGTAAGCCATAATCATCACAATTATGACAAATCACTGCTTGAATTATGTTGCTTTGCATGTAATGAGTCTCTCATATATTAGTTTCACCTTTTAAGTTGCATTAGTGAAATGAATGAACTTTGCACGATATTCTAATTATTCGAGTTTCACCTGTATATTGCTTCAGCAGGTAAGAACTCGAAGAAAGCTTGCAGGATTGAGGTGTGATGGCTTATATTTTGCCTGGAATGGAGCTTTAACACTTCCCTTCTTAAGGGGTAGACTTTGAGGATTCTGCTCTGGAGCTGTCATCTATATCCTAGGCTTAGTCCCTAGTGAGTCACAAAACTTGGCTAATGTTTGGCGCAAACCTCATTTTTCATTTCAGGAGGAAAAGGAGGTTGCAGCGTGGGGAAAAATAACAGTGTTGGGGGTGTACCTAAATATATTGGATATAGTGGTGTGGGGTTAGAATATCGTCAGACTTTTATGGCTGTCTGTGTTAACTTTAGGTAGATTCAGTCTCTCAATTTGTCTTGGGGTGACCATTGTCATCAGGATTTAAAGTGAAGGACAAAGCAACATCTTGAGTTGCCACCATAACAGGAATAAAATGTAAATCTTCCAATGGGGACACTTGTTTTGGTGACAACTGTCTAAGAGGGCATTTCCCTCACTTTGAAGAGATTTTGTTCTCATTTCCTGTTGTGTCTACAGAAAGTGAAGGGAAATTTCAAGGAGGCACAGGTGTATGCACCATTCGCTACTACATTGAAAATACAAAGAAAAGTTTTGCCATTAATTATACATTTTTTAAAAAAACATAATTCTGCTTTACAGTGATTGAAAAAGTAGCTAAGGCTAAGGGAGAAGGCAACTTTTTTGTAAAAAAAAAACCGTTTGGAGGAAACTCCATCTATAAATTGGATATGCTGTATCCTAAGGGTCTCAATGTTGAGTGTGACCTGCCAGTGACATCAGCTGTATCTGGGTAAATTCTAATTTTGTTTTAAATATCTCTCCTATATAGTCAGTACAATTCATCGTAGTACACATTGTGATTGTGTTTTGCAATGTTTACCTTCTATCACTTTTTCCATCTCTTCTAGTTATCTAGAGTTACTCCACGATACTTCTTTGGCACTGCCTGCGTCCTCTTCTTGGGCTTTGCTTTGTGCTTCTCTATAGCCGCTGGTGTATTCTGTCAACTGTTATGGTGTATCTAGGGCCCTCTGTGCCTACGTCACATTCTTGCAGTTGGCAGCAAGCTTTCTGGCTGCTACAACCCCGGGTTGGTGCTGGTTGAGCCTTGACCCACCAAAAGTGAAGTGACCCACCATTGTAATTTTATAAGGAGCACTGGGGGTAGGTTTTTTTTCTCACCTGAGGAAGGAGTAACCCTTGAAACCTCAATATTTCTGACACCTCAGTCCCTCCTTCCTACAGTTGGATGCCATTGTAGGGTAATCTGCTTGGTACTATTGTGTCTTATCTCTCTATGTATACCCTAATATATACCTGACTGTGAATCTTGCTGCCTCGCATGTTGTACATTGTTCTTATGCTCATAGCACTCTGTTATATACTGTGTATATATCTTTTTGCATTAAATGTGCATTAACTTTAGGTGTGCTAGTCTTCTTTTTTTTTTTTTTACAGTCCACTTGAGTTTGGGGTAGATGTGATTGCACCTCATTGCGATTATTGTGCTAATCACCTCCTTTTTGGATATAATAATATGTGTGCTGTGAATATCTCTGTTAAGTAAAAGAGTTTTTTTAATTGCAGAGTGAGTAAGAAATGTAATACATATATAACTATTGTAACTGTTTTTTTTGTAATAAAAGGTAATATTTGTATAATGTCCCTCTGTATAGCTGCATTTTTTTTTTTGTAAGTCCCTCGTCACTGTCAGATATCCACCCATGAAAGCAGAAGGCAAAGTACCCTCTTTTCCCTCATACTCTGCATGGCCTTCCTCTCTGTTCTGTTTCAAGCAGCTCCTCTGTCCACTTCCGGATCTTCCCACGTCACTCAGGCACATAAGCCTTCTATTTGGATCCCAGAGTTTACACATCTTTAATGTAGCACCACTTGTTTCCATCTGCTCAGTACAGTCTTACTCTCTTCTGAAGAACACTGTTCAACAATCATTTTCATTCCTCCACACACAATCCACTTGTAGACTTCTTCCCAGTTCTCTAAATCTGATCATATGACCTGGTTGGGTCCAATTAGTGAGACCTCTTCATCAGCCACGCTACAGCAGCTCTGAGCTTTGTATATTATAATTCAGTGCTGTGAGCACAAAGCAGGAACCTAAGATGTGTGCTACAAATGTGCTTAGTGCTTTGCTTCACGAGTCTGAAGCAATGCTAACACCATTCATATTAATGAATGGGGGAAAAAAGGAGGTGGACAAGTCAGATCACATGATCTGTGAGCCATGTGGTCAGCCTCTCCTCTCTAATGAAGGGTGCTCTATGCAGCATTATGTAAAGAACAACCCTGTAGGATGCAGCAGGCTGCATACCATAGTGTGCCTTTTATGAATGGCAAGTAAACACTGCAGAGTCCAAAAGAAATTAACATCTGCTCTCCAGTATGAATGCTTCCCCTTAGAGATGCAGTCCTGTGCCTGTGTATTACTAAGAAATGTATAGAAAATAAGTTGCAAGTTATTGAAACTATGATTTCTACAGATAAATAACTGTCTTTTACAACAAGAATAAATAATGGTTCACACTGTGTTGATTAAGTGTGTCATCAACTATAGCTACTAGCTGAAAACTAATAAAAGGCCACACCAGTATGTTGGGACTGAACTGTATAATCAGGTGGCAACATGATAGTTGTAAATTGAATGTCTATTTACACTGTACACTGTCTTGACGACAATGTCTAAGAAAGGCCTTTTGGAAAAGCAGTACTGCTGCTGATGGGGTCCATTTTCCACTATAGGGACTAATGGGGCATATCTAAGCAATGCTTTTTGGGTTTTTTCCAGACCTAATTTATTGAAGTTTTTCTTTCCATTAAATCTGTGGTAGAAATGCATACTTGTACCAGTGTCATTGTCTCCGTATACAGCAGTTATATACTGGGAACAATGTTATCCATAAAAAAACAATTGTGTAAAAAAAAAAAATCGAGCTTGTCACTTGGACTTATATACATGATTACAGTCCCTCTGTAAAGCTGGCCATACCCTGTAATTTTCGTTGCTGCCAAGTACCCTCTTTTGATTCTAGCTCGAATACCCCATCATGCACAGACCAATGTCATTTCGATAATCGTTCGTTAGCAATACTAGCTGACCGAATCATCGATCGGCAGAACGGATTTTTGTTTTCGCATTTGCAGCGTTCATGATTTATTCAAACGAAAACGCCACTAATCCATCGATTTTCGTATTATTTGAAAGAAATTTTCCAGCCTCACCCCCTCAAGAAAATTCAGCCAGGAGTAGAGTAAGAAAAAAACGTTGAGTTCCCATCAACTGATTGATAATCATTCGAAAGACCATTCGTGGACGATTTCCAATGCTAATTGATAGGTGTATGTCAGGGGTGTGGAATTCCTATCGCCCGACGCCCGGGACAGGCAGAGCAGACGAAGAAATTCCGTTCTTCGTCTGCTCTGTGCTATCACTGAGACAGTGGCGCTGTGATCACAGCGCCACCTGTCTCGGCTGTCAGGAACTGCATAGAACATCAGTTCTGTGTTGGAGGGCATGTTCCATAAAGAGAACCTGTCACCTCCAAACTATCACATAGAGGATTTTAACACCATGTATAAGCCTGCTCCATGCTAACGGGTGAGTACTGAAAGCAAAATATTGGTACTCGATACCCAAAAACTGGTATTGGTGCATCCCTAGTTTTTCAACTTTTAAAACTTTTTTTTGTTGTATTGGGACAAGTAGATTGTCATGAAGGAAAAGTAGATTTGACCCCCGCTTTAGCCCTTGGACAAGTAGTTTTTTCAAAAATTTCCACACCCCAGTATGTGCACCTTAAAGGTGCCCATACACTGCACGATTCTCGTACGAGAATCGCGGGAAATCACGCGATCGTACGAGAATCGAGCAGTGTATGGAAGGCGTGCGACCGTTTCTACTGTAAGGTCGCACGTCTTCTGTCGAACAAGCAGGCTGGAAAACCTGCCGGGAATCGTACGATTCTCGACAAGTTAGTGGCCTGCTTGTTCGACAACTGCCAAACGGGCCGGTGTGCGCACGCGCACACTGCCCGTTTGCGGTCATCGGAAGCAGTTATCGCAAGTATGATCTGCCTGTCCAAGATGGGCAGATCGTACATTTTTTAAAAGTACTTTACAACCCTTGCAAGACAAAAGTCTTGCGAGGGTTGTAAAGTGTATGGGCACCTTAGGAATCAGAGGCAGAGAGAGATCTGGCCATCCTCATTTAAATCACATGCTTGCAGATTCCTGATGTGAGTTTTCTTCCCAAATTGACTGACCTACACCTGTGGTATATGCATGTTAACCAGTTGACATCCGCGGTGTTAAACCCTCTTCCCATGCAGGCCATTTTTCAGTATTCAGCGAGTGGTTAAAGAGACCATTTGCTGCTTTTCTACCAACTGCAGGGAATGATCAGTAATCCTGTTGGGAAATCTTTGTGTGCAATACCAAGCACCTTTAACATTGTAAGACGGTTCACACTTTTCCAGTTAGCATGTGTTGCAGTAAGGCAGCTTATTTAAATGAAAGGGCTGGCAATGCATCAAAATGAATGGCACTGCAATGCAGGTAACGTGCACTTATGTATGCTGTGGCAGAAAGGTTATTAGCTTAAAGCTGGTCTTGCTGACTTGTCTGAAATTCAACCAGTGTATGGCCCCATCAGCACCCGTCCATTTAAAAAAAAAAAAGTTGTTCTTCCAATTGCCGGAGCAATAGCCCAGTAAGGGGGTTTGCCCATCCATGCGGTTTAGCATGGATGGGAGAATCAATCGTGTTTTTTTCTTCTCATTCAGCCTTGCGTGTGAAAACATGCACAGTATGTGGCCAACTTTTCACTGGAATTGAATGAATCAGTCTGCTTAAGAAGTTTAAGAATCAATCCAGATTGGGCAAATTTGCAACCCGTTGAGATTAGTAAATATTTTCTGATTTGTCAATCCAAATCCATGCACTTTTTTACTAGCCTGATGCTGACGATCATTAGACTTTGCTACATTATCAGTGTCACTGAAGATCGAAAGGGAATTGAGGGTGAACTTTCCTGCTGGCTGTTGTAGTGGGAGTTGGGTAATTGCTGTACCTCCCTGATGAACTGATAAAATTATGCTTTGGAACCCTTAAAGTGCAAAAATACTCCAGTCATTTACCATATTAATAATAAAAAAAATAATGCACAAAATATTCTTGCTTCTCTGTTCCTTGCACCTCCACTTCTTGAGAAACCCCATCAAGGGATTTCTTTTACGACAGCAATACTGCCCCATTTTTACAGCATAGCAAATAATCTGCTTGTATGTTTACGAACAGGTCCGCAATGCCAGTCCCCATTCTGTTATCTTAACAATTAAAATGAATTATACCTTGACTTTTTCATAATGTTTTCTGTGGGTCTTTTTGCTTTCACCAATTTCACATGCACTCTAAGCCCTTGTTCACACTTCTAGCACACATGAAAATGCGTCATGCTTATGCGCGTTATGCCACACATCAACACAGGGCAGCCCGTTAATTTCAATAAGTTACCTTATGCACGACAAAGACACTCATGCAGCAGTATCAGTTGCAAGCTTCACGCATTTTGTGATCGTGGGCAAAGGTGCATTTGGCCTGCCTTGTTTGGGGTGCCATTAACATGTAATGGCGCCACCATTGTCTTGTGTATTTTCCCATGTTGTGTAAACGTACACAGTGGCGCTTAGTAAAGTGCATGTTGGACAGTGAACAGGTGCTGAACACTTA
>NW_017306333.1:2092019-2123788 GCF_000935625.1 Nanorana parkeri
CAATAAGAAAAAACAGTAAAAATTAATGTTGGATTGACAGAATAAAACTGCAGCTTAAAGGACTTTCTTATTCTCTCAGAGACACGCTTAAGTAACACTTTAAATTAGCATCTTCTAAAGATAAAGGGACTTTAAATTTGTACACCCCCACGTCTGTTGAAGCACATCACCCAAGTAGCAATTTGTAAAATGGCTGCTTTTATACATTGTGGTTTTTAAGGTATGATTTTTGCTGAGGAAGCTAAACACTATAGTGGTTAATAGTTAAAAAACACCTTTTACCTTTTTTAACCCCCTTTTGCTTAGTCAGTATCATTATCATGTGCTAATTTTCCAGAGAGTTCTCTGGCTTTGCTTATTTCAATGTTGTTTCTAATCTACTGAAAAGCCACCAAATGTCAAATGGTTGTCACGTAGGATACATATCAAAATGTATAACAGTGCTCAGCCAGAGTTTTGTTATACATTTATTCCAAAAGAGTTGCCAGTGTGTCAAGCAACCATAATCGACTGATTAAAATAGAACTGTCACTTCCAGTTTGTTTCAGGTTACTAAAACTGTCAGAAAGTTACTCAGAGACATCAGAACCTATTGAACAAACCCCAATACAATTAGAACCACTAGATTGAAGCTTGGCAAACGCTATGAAACTCAACACATTTGGAAATTGAAGTGAATGAAGTAATAAGGTCACCAGCACACCATGGCCCACTTTATCGATCCATCTTTTATTGACGTTCAAATAAACATCATGATGTCACAAGCAGTAACAACGTTTCAGAACCACATGCGAGACACATCCTCACATTGTTTTGCCTGATGAAGTGACCTCACGTGCTTCTGAAAAGTTGCTACTGCTTGTGACGCCATGTTTATTTGAACGTCACTTTATTACTTATTCTAGTTTGGCCATTTAAGCACTCACCTGTGCTATATACTGTGATACATCGGTCTGGAATTCAATGAGACATCTCTAATATTCAATTTGTTGGAAACGAAAGAGGAACGCCCACTGAAGGCTGAGCTGACATGGCCTAAGCTTGGTCCTCCCAAAATTTTAAGACACTCGCAATAGCCTCTTAGAAATCTCAGTAGCTCAGGAAGCTTTACACAGGCCCAGGGCACATGAAATGTGAAATCCAAAGAGACCAATGTTACACTAAGAACTGTTTCACATAAAGCGGTTTCAGGTATAAATCTGCACAGTTCGAGCTCGCAGGAAACTACTCTAAATTGTATACATGGGAACAGCACACAGGTGAGATTCAGATCCACAGGGTACAAACTTCAAAGTTTGAAACACATTGCTCAAGTTCACTTTCCTAAAATGTTTTACATATGAGAGGTTAACAGAAATCCTTAAATGTCAAAGGACAGCCTAGAAGAGTACCTCAGGTGTGTGTTCAGCAAGAATGATATGCATAGGGTCCTAGGTAACAGTGGCATAATCACATACGTAACAGATAGAAGGTATAATGTTAGGAAAAGTCAGAGACATAGGAGGCTGCCACAGGTACAAAATGGATACACATGGAAGAGGCTACCTTAGGTGTCATACTATGGCTCAGGAGTCTGAGTTGTAAGGTGGCAGCCTGTCCTTTGGATTGCCTTATTGGATACAAATTTAATAGATTAGTTTGGCCCGTATATTACATAGTTTTGGTACAGTACAAATCAACTTAAAAACATGCTGCATTCCTAAGGTTTCTACCCGTTTTCACGGCAATGTTAAGATATACCTGGGTTTTTATTTTACATCTGCATTGCTTAGTCTCATTGTGACAATCAATGTATGTAAACCTAAACGGCCGTCTGTATAATAGTGTACCCAGAAGACTACTTTGCAATTGTTCTTACCAACTGTTATATGTTGGAACATACTGTTATATGTTAGTGATATACTATGCTGATAGACTGTATGGTCAAGAAAAGGTTACAATTTAAAAGAAGCATGGGCCAATTATGAGTTCCACACTTGTCCATGCCCCCTCATTCTCAAAGCAGACCTGAAGGAAAAGATAGTGCAGGTGTACAGACACATCAACTTCTACTTTCTGAAGTGCAAAAAGAGCCAGAATGAAAGCAAGTTAGACTTGTTCAAACATTTTTGATGGTGGGATTAATATTTTGTCTCACTTTCTGTCTATATATTGGGTATCAAACAGAACCAGAAGCGAGTAATCTTAGTGCTAATGTGGCTTATGAGTAAGTTGACTACACACATTATTGGGGGGAATTTATCAAAACTGGAGCAGACAAAATCTGGAGCAGCCCTGCACTGCAACCAATCAACTTCTCTCTCTCATTTTCAAATCTTAACTGAACAAACAGAAGAGAGAAGCTGATTGGTTGCCATGGGCAACTGCTCCAGATTTTGTCTGTTCCAGCTTTGATAAATTCCCCACATTGTATTCTGTGCAGTATACACAAAATTATACTCTGTGCAGTATACACAAAAACTGTTACCCACTTGGCCATTTTGCAGTATTCAGCGCTGCGGTACTTTGACATATATTCCGTCATGCAATGCTGTACTGAAATTAATTTTATTTCAGTTTTTAGGGACAGATGGAGTTTTCTTTTGGTGGTATTTATTTTGGACTATATAATGAAAAAAGGACCGAAAATTTATTATTACCCAATTTTTCGGTAAAATATAAAAGACGGGGTCACGTCGGGTAAATAAACACCAAACCGTTTTAAAATTGCATGCGCCCACAAAATCGCTAAAAACTAAAATTGGCCATAGGCAAGGCTTTAAAAGCTTTTACCGCTCATCAGTTTAATGTTATCAGTGATTGATGGGCCTACAATTATTGCTCTCACTGCGACATTCGCGGTGATATGTAACATATGCGGTGCAATCGTTGTTTTTGCACGTAGGCGCTTGGGTGGTTTTTTTAAAAATATGAGACTACTTTTTGTAAAACTTTTTTTAGACTTATTTTTTACACTTAACCTGATTACTATCACATAGGGGGATAAAAATCCCCCAATGTGATAGCTAGAAAAAAATGACAGGTCCTCTTAATGGAGACATCAGGGGTCCCCTAATGTCACCTAGGGACCCCTAAAGAAGCTGATGAAGCAGAGATCTGCTTTATCAGCTTCTTTTCTGGCTCCCAGCCAGAGTAATGACAGCTAAAGGCGGAAGTGATGTAATAGACATCGCTTCCGACTTTAGAGAGAGAGAAGGGGGAGAGATCAGCTGTGGGAAATGCTGATCTCTCCTCGAGCAGCCGCTGTGCCGGTCCTCTCAGTCCTGGGCACCGCAGGGGGGACAGCGGTGCCTGGCATAAGCGGCAGCGAAGGGTGGGAGACGCACCATACGAGGTCATACAAGCGATCGGCCGGCTATAGAGCTTGTATGAGACAGCCGGTAATGGCTGTCAGCCTTCACGGCGGGATACACCGTCCGCCCGTAATTTTACGATGGGCGGACGGCAAAGGATTAAATTACAGATTATTAACGGCTATTGATTTCTAAAGACCTGTCACAGTCCAGCTGCAGACTTGCAGCTGAGCTGTTACTTGTAGTTCTACAAGTATATACATACCTCTTACCCCTGGTTCTGCAGGCATGCAGGGATGTGCTGGTGCTTGTAGTCCTCCGGGCATGTGCTCTGAACCTGACTCACACTTGCACCTGTCTGCAAGCTTTAGGCGTCGGCCGACCTCTCCTGCTGTTTCTTATGCAGCTTCTTGGCCAATGCATGCAGTCCGCTAGTGGCCAATCCTGTGGATCCTCCCTCTTCCTGTCTCTATTTATACTCAGGGCAGCGAACGGCACGCGGCCCGAGCAACGCTTTCCCAAGCTAGTTGCCGAGTCCCCCATTTGTGATTTACCCTGAATTCCGGGAAGTTTTCCCGTGTACTGAACCTTTGGCTTGTCCTTGGAAATCCCTGTTTACTGGCTGCCCTGTGCTTTGCTTTTGTCCTTGGAAATACCTGCTTACAGTCAACCCTGTGCTTCACTTCATCCCTGGAAGTCTTTAGCCTGTCCCTAACTTTTGATTCGTACCCTGTACCTGTTAGGTGAGTTGGGTGGACCTAGGGATTGTGACCTGGGGTCAGCACGCAGCCAAGCCCATCTCCACCATTAGGAGCTCTGCGAATACCGGCTGCTCTTAGATTTCACATCCTGGGGGACCCCATGCCACCTCAGGTCATCATACTAAATGTGCTTGGAACCGCTGTACGAAAGATTGTGGCTTCCAGCAAATATCTGATGTGATCAAAAGTTAGTGGACTCCCCAGGATTGAATAGGGGGTGGGCTCTGCAGTAACAATTTTTAATCCAAATTAAACTGGCCTTCTGGAAGTTGTGTGCACCACATAGGAAATAGCAGAAATAATAGACACCAGCTGCTGTATCCGTGGCACATTAGTGTTTTTAGTGTTTCGCCAACTTGTTCAATTAAGTCATTACACTTGAAGTGTGCCAAAGGTATCTTATTTACCTGGAGCATGAAGATGCAAAATAAATAAAGACCCACTCTGGGTACAACAAACTTACTGTACATTAGATAACTCTGCCTTGTACATTTTGCCTGAAGTAGATCTCCCACTGCACTTCTGGCCCATTTGAATGTAAGTGCTGCAGGTCTCATAGATTCCTGTGCTACAGCTGTGTTTTTGCCTTCATCTCATTTAGGACAGTCGCAAAACAAACATCCAAAGACTTAATTTTGTGAATATCCTGGAGGAGAGGGAGCCTGCAGCACTAGTGGGCCCAGATGTATGTAGAGAGATTTAGTATGTAAGTATTATGCCAAATCTACAAGAATGCCTGCATGACAATTGCTTTTCAAGTAAAGGAAAGTATAACTCCTTGAAGCCACGTAGTTTTTTTGTGCCCAGAGCTGAGCTTTAAAGTAGAAAACACTCCACCAGCATATTGCCTCTCTGGACAATTGCTATAAATATTGAAAGCAGGATTCTGCCTGCTAATGTACTCCTAATAGAAGCAGGATTTGCTGCAAGATTCTAATTTTCCTGGAGTGTGAACGTGCAAAATAATTAAAGTAGAACTTAAGCCAAAAGTTTGTTTTTGGTGGAAGGACACCAGGAGCAAGAAATCAGGTATGTTTGGCTGGACTTTTACAGTTAAGCCTAATGGTCAGTAAAAGTTCCCCTGGCATACAAATCTGGGTAGAGAGGCACTGGTTCAACATTTATTGTATGGTTATAAGACTCTCCTTTAGAAACAGGACTTTGCGGTAAAGGAGATAAGTTGGTAAGCGCAGGGGTGTCCCGAGGCTGGGTGACACCCAGAGCGGTGTCCGAGTGTCACCCAGCCGAGACGTCACCGCGCAAGCGCGTGACGTCACCACGCGTGTGCACGATGACGTCATCGCGCACGCGCAACAGCATTCTCATACCTGCCGGCGGCCATCTTGGTGATGGATGCCGGCAGATAGAGAGGAGGAGACAGCCACCCGGTGGGATAAGGTATGCCGCCGGGTCCCCTCCTCTCTCCTGATACTGTCGGGCATTCGGTCCATGACCGAGCGCCCGACTTTTCAGAGGGGGGTGACACCAAAATTACTAAGTTATTTTGGTGTCACCCCTCCAATGGTGTCACCCGGGTGCGGGCCGCACCCCCCTTGTGACGCCACAGGGTAAGCGTGTACCTTCTTTAAACAATAATAATAAGCAAGAAAAGTCCCGATGTTTGGTATGGAGGAAGCATTGAATTGCTCCTAAACCTAATAATTAGCATCTTCACTTGTGACTTTTTTTAAACATGTCACTGTAAGTGATCTGAGTAACTGTTACTAAATTGATGAGCCTGTATTACAGGTATATATAATAATGTGGAAAAAGTACACTCCATAGAAACTGTTTTTTCAACATATTTGAACAGGCAAGCATTAGATCTTCATTCATAAAGTTATCAGCCTACAGATAAAAGTGATATGCTTGAATAAAAACATGAGAAAACTGTGTTAAAAAAATATCATTAGATGTCATGGTGCACTATAGACAAAATACACCCTTGGCCTCAGAAGCTGGTATTGCTCCTTTATCAGAAATGACTTCTTGTAGGCATTTTGAATAACTACCCATAAGTCTCTGACATTTTTGATTCAGTGATATTTTTGACCGCTACTGCAAGCAATATGTCTGTTACCCAAATTACTAGTTTAAGTTATGATCCGCTATATAAGCGTTCACACTTACAAGTATATGGTTATGAGGATTCAATCATGAGATTTTTGAGCTCAACACAATAACAGAAATGTATTGGTATATAGTATTAAGACTTAAATACAGTGAACCAACAATCTATTTAACTACAAAACACAAAGAAAAGATTTAAGCATGCAAAATACACAAAATTTACATATACATACATACATACATACATACATACACACATGTATGACAAACGATAGACATAAAAATGCTGATGGAGTACCTGTTAATATTTACCCATTAATTGTCACAGGAGGGCCCCATTCTGGTGGTCTAAAAAGGACTAACTTTTCCCTTCCCACCCCTCGATTGATATACCTCTGGTGTTCATAAGGATGCATTGAGGGCCATCGATTGGTGGCCTTCCAATACTTAATGGAATCAGATTAGAATTCTTCTCTGGGGATTGGATATTTCCAAATACTCTGTTAGAATTTCCAACCCCTTTCTAAGCAAATATTGAATGACGCTATGGTATTTAATTTTATGGCGGGAATATTTCAGATGCGCAGGTGTCCGTAGGCTAACCACAGGCCAAGATTGCATCTAAACCAGGGCAGACCATCTAGTTGCTTACTACCTACAAGGATCCTTTGAAGCTCTTAGCCAAAGACAAAAGAAAGTATGTACCTATTGTGAGAATCAAGTCTCAGCTTCAAAGTGTTCATGGATCTTATTGTCTCTTGTCTTGACCATTTACAATGAACAGGCCTGAACAGATTCATAATTACATTCAAAATCCCCATGTAATCAATTCCTCAGGACAGTAAAAACTATCTTGTCCTTACTACAATCAGTCACCCAACATAGAATATGTTTAATTACAAAAATTATATACATATGTTCATGGAGATTTGATATAAACCTCAGAAGGCAACAGCCTTCAGTTACTAGTGTTTGTAGGTTTACTTTAATGAAATGTCTGTTTCAAATTCCCCCACAACATTTTAAATCAACATTTTAAATCAAGGCTTTGACTTGGCCAGTCCCTGACTCTTTATTTCTTCTTATTGAGTCATTCCTTGTTGGATTTGCTAGTGTGGTTTGGATCACTATTCTGTTCCAGGTTGAAACTTCCAGGCAGATGGCTTCACATTCTCATCAAGCCACTTTGATGTGATGCAAAATTTATAGCTGATTGAATTACTGCAAGCTGCCTGGGCAGGGCCGGTGCAAGAATTTTTGCCTACACCGATGAAGGTGCATTGTTGCCCCCCTGGCACCTTCAGACGGCTGCCTGTGCACCACACTTGTCCATTAACTCTGCCTCCCATCCATATTACCATATGTCTGTACCTCAGTACGGGCAAGGACAGGAGTACAGATGCATCAATACCATTTTTTCTAGACCAAGTACAAGTACTGATACTTTTCCTCAAGTACTCACCGATACCAGGTGTCGTGACAGTTTTTCTAAGACAATACAGACTAATGATTTTAGAACAGTGGTGGAGCGCCAGGGCCCGGTCCCAGCTGCAACCGCTGAGACCCTGGTAGTTCTGCCACTTCAATAGCAAATTGTAGTCTTTTTTGACAGCAAATCTGGACTCCTGGCACACCTCCCATGCAGGTTAAATTGATGCAATCTCTTTGTGATTGTAGATGCATGCATTTTGAAAATGACTTCTTTTAGCATCAAGCGATTACCTATTGGGCTAGATATACTGGGCAGGCCATTCCTGGACAAATAAGTAGGCATTTTAAATCTATGCCACTTGTAGATTAGTTTGCTTACTGTGAAATGATTGACATGTATAAATGTAGCTATATTTTTTAACTTAATTTTACTTAATTTAATAGTACTTAATTTTTTAAACATGACAAATCTGCATTTTGTTTCATATAGATCATGAGGATGGATTCACCATGTAAATGTTATGTGTCATTTGTTCACGTATATCACCCCTTATCTGTAGGCACTGTTTGAATTTAATAGTTTAATAGTTGCCTCTTCAAATTTTAAAAGTGAACAATTTGAATGGTGAATACTTATATTTTCACATGACTGTACGTGGTTGGCGTTTACTATAATACCAAGTTGGGACAATAGTTCAAAACAGTTTATCTCATCTGACCACCAGATGTCTATAGCGTTGCTGATCCATAACCTGATAAGGCAGACTTTCATAAGCAGTTATGTTTCTGAACTCTTTCAAAATACATATTTTGTGTTCTTGCCTTATTAGTCTAATAAATAGCGTTTATACTTTTGAATTATTTTTTTTATGTATGTACAGCATATGTATATCTTACAGTCCAAGTTGAGATTTTCAGTAGAGGTAAATCATATAGTCAAAACAGGAAGTTTTTATACTTTTGAATTGTGGTTGTTTTTTATGTATGTATAGTATATGTATATTTTTCAGTCCGAGCTGAGATTTATTTGTAAAGTTAAATCAGATAAGGAAACAGGTAAATAGACACTTTTAAGCTGCCCATACACCTTACGATAATCGTCCGTTTTTTTTTGTACGATCATAAAAAGATCGTACGACCATCGATCGACTGGGCCAAAACGCACGATCCTCCATTTTCTTGTACGATTTTATTCGAACTACGGAAATGATCTCTTGACCCGTTCCACACGCAATTGCAGGTTTCCTCCAGTTGTCCATGGCACTCTGCTTGTAAACAGAAGGATGCTTGGCTGTGGGCCAGTATTCCCGCATCCACTTCCGGTTTCTAATAAGCTGCACATTTCTGCTGAAAATCTTACGACTTTTGACGAACAACAACCACATACACCGGACGATAATCGTACGACTACACAGAAGTTTTCTAACATGCAGGAAAGACAAAAGTCGTACGATTGTACAGTACTGGCGTTTGCACACTCCCCATGCACCTTGCGATTGTTGTAAGAAAAGTCAATTGCATACGATTATCGTACAATAATTGTAAGGTGTATGGGCACCTTCAAACAGATAACATTGGTGTTTCCCCAATTTCCCATCTAAAATAGATGTAGTTGAGGAGTGGAAAAATGTAGCCAAGGGGTTGGAAAACTTTCAAAGGAGATATGGGTTGGCCATATTTTTATACATAAGTTTACATGTGATCCAAACCTCACCCCTTATATTATACTATACTTGTGTATAGAAATACCAAAGGGGTGGGATATAAGGTAGGTTGACAGATTTAATTGGTGAAGAGTTTTGTGTATTCATACCTGATAATACAAAAAATGTGGAGGATTAAATCATTTAAGCTATAAATGTTGTAAATAAACTACATGCTAAAAAAAATAAGTTAAAGGAGAACTATGAGGTGAGTGCTTTTCACTCACCTCATAGTTCTAGCCGACCTGTGACAATACATCTACTATCACAGCTATTCCTGTTTGTAAACCTGAAGATATTTAAAACAGATGCTGGCTGGTTGTTAAAGGAAAACTGTACCCTTAGTACTTACTGTACACCATTCCAGTGATCTTAACTATGCAGCCCTGTTGCCATACAGCATTTGTAACAGAAACGTCTTTTTATTACTTCTCATGCATTAAAGGTCCTATTTATTTTTATGGGTGAAATGTACTTGTGGTGGTCTGTAGCCACCCAGTGAAGTACGGCTCTCCTATAGGAATTAATGGGGCTGAGGCAGGCATGTGCAGTAAGAAGAGGATCTGGCTGGGCTGTTTTAGTTGCAAAGGCCAAGAGGCACTGGACTTAGGGGGCTGTGTGGACTGCATTCAGTGGGCTGGGGTATATTTCAAGGATAACTGTACGTAACTGTACTAAAGGTACTTTAAAACCATTTAGAGTGTAGCGTCTGTTTTGCACTCAGGATCTGTAATGAATAGCACTTTAAATTAAAATCTGCTTAAATTGTTCCATATTGTACATGAGAGGTTTAAATCTTTATGTGTTAATTTCCTTGACTAGACCTAGACTGTCTAAAGGACCATAAGGGTATGTTTGTTGCCTGAGTTGAGTACGGTGTGTCCCCATTTATTTTTTGCATTCACGCTGAGACTTGTAAACTAAACGAATCTAATTATGCGTGGCAACAACAGGAGATCCTGAATGAACCAAATTAAATGAAATGCTATCAGCCAATTCCAAGTATAGATTTGCAGCCAAAAACACGCTTTTATTTATAAATCACTATCTCCGATAAAATGAGACAGCGGTTCTTCTTGGCATTAGGCAGCTTTTCCCCCTATTTGCTCAGAATTTGATGATGCACAGTGTTTGTTGGGATAAATGGCTTATTTTAATGCATTGTTAAAATATATAATTAGAACTCTTAAGAAAATATTGAGAATGTGAGTTATATTTAGACAGATTAACAAGAAATAGCTCAAGCCACTTTTCTGGAAACAAGAAACTGTGATGTTCTTACTGAATTTAGGCAAAAATATTTAGTATTTTTTTTATGTTAATCACAGAGCCCATTACTGTATTTAAGCTGGCCTGGATAAACAGCCCAAAGGATACAGGGATCAATCCAAATTTAAAAGAAGCCCAGTATACATACAGGAAGCACTACCTGCTTAGTACTTCATTTTTTATGCAGGCATTGTTGTACTGTATCTGTTCACCCAATTATCTTTTACAATCTGGATCACCCACTGCTACCTGTTACTTGCAAACAGTCTGATGTAAATTGCCCACTTTTAGATTCTTATAGCCACTTATATAGCCACTCCAGACTGTCCATGCAAACTGGAGTGTGTTTGGTGCAGTATGAAGAGACAGAAAAGGTTTCAGGAACTGTACTTCTATTGCCCACCTACAGAACAATGTTAGATGTTGTGTGAAAATATTGCTGTAGTTTTTTTTTTAATCTCTCAGAGAAACTGAGATTAAGGTAAATTTTGTGAACTTTCTGATTCTACCACATTGGCCATGTTTACTTGATAGCTTTAGTACCTAATTTAAAAAGTTCACAGGTTGTATTGAAGTGTTCTTTAAATTAAAGCCCAATGTAAATATGCAAACTTGTATTATTTACAGGGTTGTGAGCCTATCAGGCAACTGTAAGGCTAGCATTTTGTTTTTGCATGGGACAACAGGTTGACAGACTTCCAGGTACAGCTGTACCTTAGTTTGATGTGCTGTGATCACTCCTACTCCACAGATCACCCAAATACAGTGCAATCAATAGGGGAAAATGTTTCTTCTTTTGCCCTGTGATCTGTTTTTGGGTCTTGAAGTGTTTTTTTTTTAAAGAACAGAATGCAGTATAATGTCCAGGGTATTCACATAAAAGAAGACAATCTGATTACAAAACTAACAAAATGGGTATTTCTATTTGAGAAAGAAAACAAAGTTGTATTAGAGAACAGAAGCCCATGTCTTAAGTCTGCTGATTCACTGCTCTCCAGCCGCTGCATGTATTTGACTGGTCAGATGGGTCTAATACCTGCTTGGTCGGCTCATACGTTCTGTTGTAACTTACAAGTTAGCGGGACAAACCACTACATCCAGTGGGAGATGTATTGAAACACCCGATAGTGTGGAATATCTAGAGTTGCTGGAGAGTTGCTTGTTGCAATGACGCATGGCTATTTAGGGGCACAGGCTATCAGAAAGGGAAGTATGGTGCCTCTACCTTTACAGTGCTGATCTTTTATTTGTAAGTGACACTGTGGTGGCAGAGCCACTTTAAGAATCTGGTTTTATACACACTTTATTCACTCAAATCTCTTCATATAACAGAGGCAGTAAAAGGCTAATCAACAAACAAATTTAATTAACCATCATATTATTTAAAAACATTTGAAACATCTTAGTAGTCATAAAAGAAGACTTCTCCTTTAACTCTATTTAAAGCGTATTATCTCCAAAAGTGCCATTTTAGAATTGGAAGTCTCAAAACTCATTTTCTGCTTCTGGTTCCTTTGTTTCTCAGTGATAATTTACTGGATAATTTGTGAACTGCAGCAGTATCTCAGAGGCATGATTTAGAGTATGAAGACATTTAAAAAAAAAAAAACAGTTTTCATTTACTTCAACGGATTTGATCTATCAAGCATTTCTTCTTACTGTTTGGGCAGTAAAAATAGCAAACGCTTTCTTCCAGAATACATTTAGGAAAATGTTCCAATTCATCCGGAACCAGGATTTGTATATACTTTGCTGAATACAAAACATAATCATAGATTTCCTATTCCATATTTAAAAACGTAATTTTCTCATGTATTTATCATCATTTTATTTGTGGTTCAATTGAATAGAAGATGATCACTTTGCTTCAGTTTCCAAGAACCAAAACCACATAAGTAGGTTAATTTGCTTGGCTGCGCAGTAGATATCAAAGTCTAAATCTAGAAATCTAAATATCAGTTTATATGCCACAAAATCGTAATATTATTTTCTTTAGTAAGCTTTAAACATACTATGATGAAAATAAAAAATAGCGACATTTAAATACATGCTGTCTACAAAACTCTATGCCAAAGGCTATTGTTTTTATCAAACTAAATTTATTTTGGTAAAGAGAATTTAATCTTTTTGCTTTTCATAGAGTGGGGGAAGTGTTACAGCCTATGTTTAGCTTCAATTGCTGCCTGTATCCCTGTTAAACACCAATAGAGGTGCCACCAGAGACACTAAAAAGGTTTGGCTAAAGTGTGGTAGGAAAACATACTATAACTCTGGATATATTATTAAAGCATGGAGATTAGGCTCTGCTATGTGCATCTGGCCAGGGTCGTTGTAGAGGAGACCTAAAGCATTGATAAACATGTTTATGGAAGCCAGAACAGGATCGGAGGATAATAAACTGAAGATCAAGAACAACCAATTCCTATGGAGTAGAGATAGTATGATCTTAACTTGCTGTCATTCCGATCCTGATGACCAGAAGGGCGAAGCTAGAAATACAACTTGAAATGTTGTATTTTAGGCTTAGGTTCAGGGGCTGCAGATACAGCAGGAGCAGGGGTTGGGTGCAGTTGAGAAGTTTGGACAAAGAGTGGTGAAAAACTGGGGCTATGAAAGATTCAGCTCCACAGTTCCACGTACCAGTTTATGTCCTCTTCTGCAAAGATAGCAAGGCTTTCACAGGGTTTTACCAACCGTAGCCACCTTTCTCTTAAAGTGACATTAAACCCTCAGATTGTTTAACATAAACCAATACTGTAATGTGTGCCTTACTGTAATCCATGGTAATTTCCCTTCTCTTTGCTGCTCTTCCTTTTAAATCCTAAGGCCTGGTTCATGCCTGGGCGTTTTACAGCGCGTTCCTACGCTCTGTAAAACGCTCAACATGTGAAAACCAATGATTGCCTATGGGCATGGTTCCCACCTGGGCGTTTTACAGCGCGTTGGAACGCGCTGCAAAACGCCCTACGCCCAAAGAAGTACAGGAGCTTCTTTGGGGCGTATTTGCCGCACGTATCCATTAGGATACAGCCGGATAGCGTTCGGAAACGCGAGGCACTTTTTTTCAAGGGTGATCAAGGTAGAAACGCGCGGCACGAAATGCTAGGCAAACGCGCATATTCGGTACGCCTAGGTGTGAACCCAGCCTTATCTCTTCTCATGCTGGTGAGAATTTCTGTTTTGCAGCTGACTGCCCCGCTCGCTCCCGACCTGAGCCAGGACTACAGGATGACGTCCTCCCGACATCCACATCCCCGCCCACTTTAGATTGGCAACAGCTGCTGCCTGCATGTGCCGTTGTTTTACTCTTTTCTGCTTATGTTTTTTCGTAAACAACCGATTAATTGAAAAAACATAAGCAATAAAGTTTGTTTAAAAAAAAATAGAAAAAAAATACCTTGCTCTGATTAGGAGAATCGATCAGACACGAACACAGCAGAAAAGAGTAAAACAACGGCACATGCAGGCAGCAGCTGTTGCCAATCTAAAGTGGGTGGGATTTGGTTGTCGGGAGGACGTCATCCTGTAATCCTGGCTCAAGTCGGGAGCGCGCCCACAGACACCATGTAACATTCCAGAGAAGAGGCAGTCAGCTGCAAATCGGAAGTTCTCACCAGCATGAGAAGAGATATGGATGTAAAAGGAAGAGCAAAAAAAAGAGAAGGGAAACTACCATGGATTACAGCAAGGCACACATTAAAGTATTGGTTTATGTTAGAAAAATCTGAGGGTTTAATGTCACTTTAAGGCTAGTATGCCTACCAATACAGGAGTTAATGCACAGTGCTAAATTATAAAAGATGAGATACTCCCCAGCCACCACAAAGAGAGAAAGTTCTCATACTGAGTGGGGAGACTTCAAGAAGCGAACGGTTCAAAGCAGGCACATTATGTAGGAGTGACCAGGACTGCTGACTAGATGGATACCAAGCTTGCAGTGGTCAGAACTGCCAGGAAGCAGTGACAGAGTGTGTAATTCATGAACAGTTCAGAGTAGGTGGCAATCAGTAGCCTAATCCATTTCCCAGGCAAGGGTCAGAGCAGGTTGCAATTAGTAGTGATTCTGTTATCCAGGCAAGAATCAAGTGAACAGGTACAGTACAAGTGAACAAGTACTTGGTACAAAAGCCAGAAGCACTTAAAGGCAAGGCACTTGGAACAGGAGCCAGAAAACTAATGCTATTGCAAGCCCAGAGCAGTTGCAGGAGTCTGCTCTGTGAGTGGAGTAGGTGCAGGAGACTGGCCAGGTCTTGAGCAGGTGCAGTAGTCTAGTGAGCAACTGGAACAGGAACAGTAGTCTGGTTAGCAACTGGTGCCAGTGCAGAGGTCTGCCCAGTGACTCCGGGAGGTGCAAGAGTCTGGTCAGCGACAATAGCAGGTGCAGTAATCTACAAGTAGGAAATTATCATTGCTCTCTCAAACCTCTCTGTCTAGGTACACTGCCGGAAGCCCATCCACGCTCCATATGTCCAAATACACTCCAAAAGAAAGGCCACAAACCGCTGACATTACTTTCGATAAAACTTTATTCAGCACCAAAAACAAGCATAATTCTGAGGTGCAGTAGTCTGGTCAGCCACTTGACAATGTGCACGAATTGCTACACTGGATACGTTAAGACCCAAGGTGAAAAATTTACTTTGGGTCTGCTAGTCTGTCCAGCTGCTGTCAATACAAAAATGGCAATCCTAATAACCAGCTTATTAGCTGCCACTGTCCATGTAATCTATTATTGACTTTGTCTCACACAAACCCAGCCCTCAGCCAAAGGTTAATAATACGGATGCGTCTGTACCGTTTTTTCCGTATCGAGTACCGATATATTTTTTCCGGTACTAGCCAATACTGATGCTGGCATCCATGGGCCCGGATTATCTGGAACCCGCTGCCCGGTTTCCTGATTGCCTGGGAAGCCGGTGTTCTATCGAAAGAACACTGGCTTCACTTCCCTCACGACACTGCGAGGCAGCCTGGCTTCCTGACCAAGCATAACGTGCTGCACGGATTCCTGATTGGTCAGGAAGCCAGGCTGCCTAGCAACAATCAAGCCGGCTTCCTAGCCAATCAGGGAGGCGGGTCATGACAAACCACCTGGCTTTCTGATTGGTCAGGAAGCCAGGCTGCCTAGCAGCAAGCTTCCAACTAATCAGTCCCTCGTGGCACTGCCGGTCAGAGGGAGATTTCCCTCTGACCAGAAGTTCCGGTATCGAGGTTAAATATTGGAGAAATTGGGTGAGCATGAGTACTCGCCCAAATACTCGGTATCGGCACTGATACTAGAATTGATATCAGTGTATCCCTAGTCAATACTATTTAAAAACTACTATTTTATTATGTACTGTTTATGATGTCATTATGCCCATACAGTCAAGTACATGTGGAAAAATTGAAAGAATAAGCACCCGCTTCGTAGTATGTGTAAACAAATAATATAACTCAAGCTCATTGTTTTCTCTGTGTGCTGTCAAAAGTGTGTGTGTGTGTGTGTGTGTGTATGTGTGTGTGTGTGTGTGTGTATGTGTGTGTTGCAATGAATATAAGTAAAAGCACTAATTGTTTCTATATATATATAGTCATTTTATCACTTCCCCATTTTAAGATAATATCCTGCTTTTCTATTAGGCAAGACATGTTTGTTATATTATTTTTTTGTTTAATTGAATTTTTAACATGAGCTTTTCATGCTGCATTGTGAACCTGAGTTCTATTTTTTTGATTAATTTAACTCATTGACTATTTGATTTGCTATGAGAGCTTTTAGGCTGAATAAGATTTGTTAGCCTTTGTCTCCACAGTTGTCCAAAACAATTTCACTCAACTGTTTTTACTGCCATCTATTGTTCTTTTCTCAATGTGTAGTGTTCATCAACTTGACAGAATTTCAGTGGTGCATTATTAGCTTGTGAATGACATTTAATGTTGGTTCCTACAAATTACTGACGTACTCAAAATTTAAAAAATTGTGTCACAAAACACAATTTTAAAACAAAGACAAAAGCATACAGTATGTATCTATAATAATTCATATTATACACAGGCAGACTAATTAACCACATGAAAAGTGTATATGATGAATACCTCCTGCTGCCTTTTCCTGATTGGCTGCCCGGCTTCCTGATTGGCTGAGAAGCTGGCTCCACGCTCCCTCGTCACCTGTGATGAGGGAGCATGGAGTCAGCTTCCCGGCCAATCAGGAAACCGAGCAGCGTGCAATGATTCGCTGCCCGGCTTCCTGAATGGACGGGAGGCTGGCCAATCAGGAAACTAGGCGCCGTGTGATGACGCGGCGCCCGGCAGTCTGATTGGCCGGGAAGCCGGCTTCATGCTCCCTCATCACCCCATGACAAGGGAGCATGGAGTCAGCTTCCCGGCCAATCAGACTGCCGGGCGCCGCGTCATCACACGGCGCCTAGTTTCCTGATTGGCCAGAAAGCCGGCTCCATGCTTTCTCATCACCTAGTGATGAGAATCATTGGGACAGCTTCCCTGCTAATCGGGAAGCCGAGTGGCGAGTCTTTACACGCTTCCTGACTTTCTTAATGGGACTTCCAGTATCTTCCAGTATCGGCATTCGGTGAGTACTGGAAAAAAATATCGGTACTCGTACTCGATACCGAAATACCGGTATCGGTGCATCCCTAATATCTTGCCAAGGTTTTTATATTTTTTACACGCCCTCCCTATTACTCTTGCGGGAATTGAGATCAGCAGTAACCAAGTTTTAATGGGGTTCGCCCCTCAAATAAATATTAAAATATTAACTAAAACAAATCCGAAGGGGGGTTAGGATTGCCAGACTTTAAACTATATCATGAAGCGGTAGTTCTGTCACGAATATTTAACTGGATTTCGTCCTCTGCTGATAATATGGCGACCTTGCTGGAAAGAGATATGTCTACTGTACTTTTATATGCCCTTCCCTGGGTTAAACCAGAAAATCGACCTTCACTATCGACTCTATCATACCTTACCAGATTATTTTTATCTCAATGGGACAGAATGAGCACATTGCTTAATTTTAATCAGGATGATCATCCCCAGATTAGACACATACTTAATTATTCAATTGGAGGCATAGTGTGAACACTGCATCCTCAAAGGCAACCCTCAGGGGGAAAAAGATTTCAGGCAATTCGGCTATCCGATTTTGTTAAATGTTTGTCGAGAGAAACTGTATTGGCCCGATTTTGCTGGTACTAAAAGTGAGAGCATTTAAATGTGTCCTTCCATAATTGTAAGTACTACTTTGCTGCAGATTGATTTGCCACCAGTGCCACTGTGGTTCC
The DNA here is from genome assembly GCF_000935625.1 of Nanorana parkeri. Classification (NCBI taxonomy): domain Eukaryota; kingdom Metazoa; phylum Chordata; class Amphibia; order Anura; family Dicroglossidae; genus Nanorana; species Nanorana parkeri. Next base: position 2,109,833 of record NW_017306333.1, read on the forward strand.
AGTGCAAGTGACAAGAGAACTACAGTGGACTAGAATGCTGCTTTCTCTCCTCCTTTCAAAAGACCCAAAAAGGACTGGAGGTAGGTACATATTGTGCCCTGATGGTAGGAAGTTACGGTGATGGGGTTCTATGCTTTAATACTATATAGTTTGCAGGAAAAGTCTCTGAATGTATTATAGTTATTTTTGTCAAGACACAGCACCAACATTTCTCTCAACTGAGCCAGTTTGGTAGACACTGATGCTGCTGGACTTTGTTCATGATGAGTCTCGCATTTATTGGTTTCAGAAAGAGAGAGGACATATGAGCAGGTGTCCTCTTTTTAATCCTAGAGTCATGATCTAGTAAAACACCATAGACAATACATTTATGTGCTTCCCATGGAACTATAAAGTTAACTTATGGTGTTTTATGATTATTATCCTTATTATTATTGTTGTTGTAGGGAATATGTTCCTATCTTAATGTTACTTAGAATTACTGGGTCTTGTAAGAGGGATTCATTTAGTCTCAAGGTCCAGGGCTTGGCTTGGACTATTGAGACAGAGAGGAGGAAAATATATTTGAAAGAAAAATGAATATTATGCTGTCCAGGTTGGAAAATATATTACCGAAATGGATGTCCGTGGTTTAATTAGAGACTGTTCAATGTTTTACACTGAGTTGTATTAAACTGGAGAAGAGAGAAAACAATCACAGTAGTCTCTAGTTTTTGTTTCATGGACAATAATTTACTTTTCTGTTACATCAAGTTCTTGATAGCTATAAATGTTGTAGATAAAAATGATGAAACGTCCAGATAGAGCAATTAATCTTTTATTCCTGCTGCTGGCAAAGATATAAATGTAATTTAAAGTGAAGATCACATGTAAGAGAATATAATAAATATACATGAGTAGGGTGCTTTCTTCCTAGATGTGAATCAGTATAAAGTTAGTTATATAAAGATCTACTGAATAAGCACTACTAGTACTGTAATTTTGGAATTTGCCGAACCACTTATGGATTGCTTCAAGCACTAAGTTATATGAAATTGTTCAGAAGAGAGAACATTCTGGGCTTTATTATTCTATAAATTTGCTATAAAATAATGATGTTTAAAATTCCTGATTTTAACATGTTTTGTTTGAAACGTTTGTATTACAATACCTTTAATTACATTACTTTTTCCATAGCTGTGTGTTATGTTCATTTTGCCGTGCTGCCATCACTTCATGTCTATTGTTAAAAAGCCAAAACATGTGCTGCAAAAATTAATCATCTGAATGTTTACAAAATTAAATTTCAGTTATAAATTACAGATTCATTTTCTGACATGTAACCTAAATAACAATAGTTGCAATTGATTGACAATTATACTTTGTCTAAAATGTCACTAATTTTCAGCTCATAAACATTCTAAAACAGGGGTCAGCAACCTTTTACACACCGAGTGCCATTTTTGCAACCATCAGACAACCGAGTGCCATTGAACAATAAAAACATTGGCTATCATAGAAAGAAAGTAAATGTACTTTTTTGATGACATTCATTAACAATAGATTTAATGGTAGGTTATTTAAACATATTTTACAATTTAAGCAATAGTGGACAGCCCCTTTTCTTTAGACTTTCTATTTTTATACCATACCACATGCTCTTTAGCATGGGGGGTGCTTTAAAGTATGTTCTCCAAAAAAAGGGGTCATCCTCAAAGCACCCTAGCCCAATGCTGACCAACAGAAACAGTGCTGTTCTCCTGACCAAGATGGGATGCTGTTCCACCTACCTGCCCTCTCATGGGAGCAAGAAAGTGGTCACCCTCAGGAAGTCACTGCCCTTGCACGGTTTTAAGTGCCCAGGGAACTCTGGGGAAGGGGTTCCCCTGATATCATTCCCCATATTTGGTCCAAGTCCACAAACAATAACCATGGAAGTGCTAAACCTACAGTTCAGGTTTAATGAATGGAATAGAAAATCCCTAAAAAAATTAAGCAGTGTAGCTTCAGTTGAATGCAGGGTCAGCCAGTGGAGAACCAGGAGGACACAGCACTGGTTAAAGAGTAGCACGGGAGCAACATTGGTAGGTGGAGGAGCACAAAGGCTTGATGTGGGACAGTGGAGAAGCGTATGCTGCAGCATTAGTCAATGGAGAAGTGTTGTTCAATGTAGAAGACTACAGGAGCAGTATTGGTCAGTGAAGAAGCATGATAGCACAGCATAGGTTGGTGGATTAGTGTGCAGACACAGAGTTGGATGGTAGAGGAGTGTGCAGCCTCATCATCACTTGGTAGAGAGGCATGAGGGTGCAGCATTTGGTTTGTTGAAGAACTGCATGGGCTCAGTGCCAATCAGTGGAGAAGCACACAGATGAAGTGTCTTTCGGTGGAGCAGCCCACAGTGGTTGATGGAGAAGAGCAAATGCTCAGCATCGGATGATGGAGAAGAGTGTGGTGTAGCATTGATCAGTGGAGAAGTGCATGGATGTAGCATGTGTCAATGTAGAAACATGCGGGCACAGCACTGGTCAGTGAAGAAGCACAATGTTGGTTAATAGAGAAGCATGCAGCCTCTTCATCGTTCAGCAGAGAAGCACACAGCTGCAGCATTGGTTGTGGAGAAGTGGGCAGGCTCAGCGTTTGCTGGTGGAGAAGCATGAAGGTGCAGCGCCAGTCAGTGGAGCAGTGCATGGGCACAGCGACAGTCAGTGGTGAAGTATGGAGCATTGGATAGTGGAGGATTACACGGACATAGCATTGGTGGGTGGAAAAGTTTGTAAATGCAGTGTGGGTACAGGTGCTCTGGACTAATGCGTCAAAATGTAAAATATTTGGCTGTAGCAGGAGGCAGTTACCGTATTTTTCCGTGTATAGGACGCAACTTTTTCATAAAAATGCATACCTAAAAATAGAGGGGCGTCTTATACACGGGGCCGAGGTTTCGAAACTGCTGAAAGTGCTGATACCACTGCAAACTAGCCTCACGAGTGAAACTTCGGATTGCAGAGACAAGATAACAGTTCTCCTCCAATCATAAATCTTTTGTACCTGACATCAGCTGTTGCTGGGGAGAGCGAATTGCAGAGAAAAGATAACAGTTCTCCTCCAATCATAAATCTTTTGTACTTGACGTCAGCTGTTGCTGGGGAGAGCGTGTAGACAGTGCCCAGAGCGGTAATGTCGGAGCATTCTGTGACCATAAAAATGTCAGAAAATGAAAAAATACCGGTAAAGCAGCTGGCTTACTCTGCAAAATTTAAACTGGATGTAATCACTTATGGAAAAGAGCATGGAAATAGAGCTGCAGAGATACAATTTGGACCTCCTCCCACTGAGTGTATGATCAGACTGTGGAGAAAACAGGAAGAGCAACTCAGGAACAGGAAGATGCCCAAAAAGAAGAAGGCCTTGAGAGGAAAACCAGCAAAATGGCCAAACTTGGAGCAGAGGCTTAAGACTTGGATTTTGGAGCAGCGCCAGAGTGGCTTATGTGTGTCAACCAAGCTTATTCAATGTCAGGCAAGAATGTTTGCAAGCGAAATGAAAATTGTTGATTTTACAGGAAAGGCAAAATGGTGCTTCAATTTTATGAGTAGAGAAGGGTTGGCTATGAAAACGCGAACAAAGTTAGCACAGAAAATGCCACCAGCTTATGAGGAGAAAATCCAACAGTTTCACTCCTATGTCATACAACTTCCAAAAAATTATGATTTTCTAGCAAGTCAGATTACAAACATGGATGAGGTGCCTCTCAATTTTGATGTGCTTTCCGACAGAATTGTTGATGTGAAAGGAATCAAAACAGTGGCAATCAAAACAAGTGGCCATGAAAAGACACACTACACTGCTGTGCTTTCATGCTGTGCAGATGGCACTAAACTGCCTCCTATGCTTATTTTTAAGAGGAAAACATATCCTAAATAAACCATACTACCTGGTATTATTGTTCAAGTGCAGGAGAAGGGATGGATGAATGAAGACCTTATGGCCGTTTGGTTTGCAAAGGTTTGGTCCAGAAGACCTGGAGGGCTCTAAAAGAAGCCAGCTCTACTTGTCTATGATCAGTTCCGAGCACATTTAACGGAAAAGACAAAAAGGATTGCATTGGATTTGCGAACACATCTAGCAGTTATTCCGGGTGGACTTACAGCTCAGCTACAGCCACTAGATGTTTCAATCAACAAGCCATTTAAAGTCCTGATGAGAGAAGAATGGAATAGATGGATGCAAAAAGCAGGTGGTAACTTGACAACGACAGGAAGAGGGAAAAAAACAAACATTACTGAGGTTAGCAATTGGATTCTAAACTCATGGTATGGTGTCAAACAAGAGGTGATTGTGAAGTCCTTCAAGAAATGTGGAATCAGCAAGGCCATGGACGGAACTGAGGATGATCTCATATATATAGACAGTGGGGTTGATTTACTAAGCACATAAACACGCCATGAACACGCCATGCAAAAACACGCCGACTGTGCGCGCATGCGCGCATATACGCTTGGCGCAGAAGCGTATGCAGAAGCGTGATTCATGGCGTGTTTATGTGCAGATGCTTGATAAATAGCACAAACACGCGCGCATGGCATATTACATTTCCAAGGATTCAATGGGGATGTGCAACAACCATGAGCATAATTCCCTGAGGGAAGCCCAGTGGCTCAGGGGTTAGAGCTACTGCCCCACAGCACCCATGTCCCCAGTTCAAATCCTGCATCAAGCGAGTTGCATTTATCCACATACAGCAATGCAAATATCCACCCAAAAATCAAAACTGTTGAATCTACACACCCAAAAACATAGTAGTAGATATATGCCTACACCACCAATCGAAATGTGTACATTATTTATATGCTGCTGTGACAGAGTTCAAAATGGTACATATTCACCTGCGTAAATTCTGCGCACTAGTAATCGTATCGTGCGCATATATATTCTCATCTTGCGCGTTTATTGCACTCATATCCAGGCATGTACATGCTAATACATTAAAAACATTTCATTTTGACAGTCTGCACAAGATGATGAACCCCCAAAAATGTGTGAGCTCCCCCCCCAAAAGTTGGGGGCGTCTTATACATGGGGGCGTCTTACAGACGCCGAAGAGCTGGAGAGCAGTACAATAGTTACTGTCTGCAGGCAACAGTAAAGCATAGTGGAGGTTCCTTGCAAGTCTGGGGCTACATTTCTGCAAATGGAGTTGGATATTTGCTCAGGATCAATGATATCCTCAATGCTGAGAAACACAAGCAGATACTTAACCATCATGCCATACCATCAGGGAGGCGTGTTATTGGCCCCAAATTTGTTTTGCAGCCGTACAAGGACCCTAAACATACAGCCAATGTTATTAAGAACTATCTTCAGCATAAAGAAAAACAAGTAGTCCTGGATGTAATGTTTGCCCCCATAGAGCCCTGATCTCAACATCATTGAGTCTGTCTGGGATTACTTGAAGAGACAGAAGGATTTGAGGCAGCCTACATATACAGAAGATCTGTGGTTAGTTCTCCAAGATGTTTGGAACAACCTACCTGCCGAATGCCTTCAAAAACGGTGTGCAAGTACCTAGAAGAATTGATTCTGTTTTAAAGGCAAAGGGTGGTCACACCAAATACTGATTTGATTTGCTTTTTTCTTCTGTTCATTTACATTCCATTTTGTTCATTGATAAACATAAACTATTAACACTTTTATTTCTGAAAGCATTCTTCCTTTACAGATTTTTTTCACACCTGCCTGAAACTTTTGCACAGTACTGCATGTCCCCATTGGGGGATATCCACCCTGTCTAATGACTATCTTTTCAATTATCTTTAAGAAATGCATCTAAAAGTAAATAGTATCAATGTTTTTTAATAACTTGGTCCCGCTATAAAATTTGTGAACAGATAGGGGCACCTATAGTATATTTGCTTATTACACATGCAGATGAAGCAGAATCTGCACACAATGTAAGTCTAGGAGTGGGATGACTCACTGAAAACAATGCACTACCTGTCTGGCTAATATCTCAATGGTTATTTAGAAGAGAGGCAGAGAAATTGGAAATCGAGTGTTTGCTCATTCTAGTTGCTAATCTATAAATCATTATTTTAATGCCATAACAAAATATGGAAAGATAACCATATAAAACTCTCAAAAATAGATAAAAATAAACACTTCAAAATTAACACAGAATATGTACCTAATAAAATACACTATAATTTGCCTTAAAAAAAAAAGCCATAACCAAAAAAGCACAGGTGTGGCAATGTGCTTTTATGACCTGTACTATGCAGTCTAATTCACTTTTTCTATTAGAAATATACATTGACATCAGTGACTTTTTTTAAGAAGTTCATCTTAAACTTGGGTTGATAAAATGCTTCCAGGTATGAAATGGAGTTATAGATTCAGTAACGTTCAGGCAAGCTGACACACGAATGTGGCAGACTGTCAAATCTCCGACCAGAATTCTTCTGTAAAAATGTCAACTATTGTTTATTAATCCAGAACCTAAAATAGATTGCTCTGGGTCTGTGAATGGTTTGAAGGCAGCACAGGCCAAGTCAGCTTGAAAAGCAATGTCTGAAATTTGTATAACTATGGTAGCAAATGTTCATATTATGGAAAAATTGGGTTAAACAGCAGTGGCATTTGGCAGGCGTGGCTTAAGAAGCACACAGGGTTTGAACACCAAATAAATTATAAAAGAAAAAAAATGAATACAGTTCATTACAACAACTAGTGCTCTAAAACATACATCCAGAAAATTGTGACGTACATACTAGCAACAATTTTCAACATTTTAAATTACAACAACATATTCATGATTCCTCAACATACCAGTCATGTTTCAGAGGAGACAAGAGCTTCTCACAATAGGAGCAGAAAAGGATATTATACTAGATTACATGACTGAGTATTGAGTGCATACTTGTCAGGGTACAATCAACGGCTCCAGAACCTCTTCCTGGGTGTATAGATAAACAGTCCCACCATCCAATACCTGGCAGAGGCCATAAATAAATAAAATTCAGGCTATTGGTGAGTTTGTTTTTTGTTTATGGCAAAAAAGAATGAACAGGCAGCAAGGTGTGATGAAAGTGCAAAATGGTTATATTGGAACATAGACAGTTCTGAAGGTGAAATCTGATGTAGTAGCCTCTGGTCTCCTAAAAAGTAGGCATATATGAAACTGGGGGTAAGTACATAGAGAAGCTTAAACCAATGGACCATGTTTTGTTTAAATTGGAAAACCTTTAATATTACCGTGTTTCCCCGAAAATAAGACACTGTTTTTTTTTTTCATGAAAAAAAAAAACAGTGTCTTATTTTCGGGGTAGGTCTTATATTACAGAAATCCCTGAAGATAGCGCTAGGTCTTACTTTCAGGGTAGGTCTTACTTTCGGGGAAACACGGTAGGAAAGGCATTAAGTCACATATACAGTAGACAGACAAATATATCAGGAGGGAAGAAACAAGGTTATACTGTATGTCTTTGATTGATGAAAATATGTCTGTTTTTAATGAAGTGAAAGAAATGGAAATAAAACTTTTGCTGCTGCTTACTGCAATCAGGTTCCAGCTTTCATTATTGAACCTACAGAGGAAGAATAAACCATGGTTTCTGACTGGTTACTATAGATAATACCACTATTTTTTCTTTTTCCAGTTTTCACAAATCAACTTCTGTGAGTACATTTCTATCTCTTTTACAAAAAATAAATTAGTAACACTTAATTACCATTTTTACAAAAGTGTCATAGTTTAGACAATGTGAGCACTATGAACAAAATTAGACAAAAAGAATTTAGACAAAGAGTTTAGAATTATTTTTGCTCACTGGGTTATGATAATTTGTATTGTTCAGAGGTACTCCCCCCGAATGAAGTATTTGTATATTAAATGTGGTATTGTAATTACACCAATTAAGAATCATTAATCATTCTGTGCAAGGCAATAGCTGCTAATAGAATTTCTTTGCTTCATCAGAAATCTTTGTCAATCTATCTATGAATGATACAAAATGGAAAAATATTGTATTTCTTCCCGATTTCATGCTGCAATGTTGATTTCTTCTTTGGAAAGGAATGCTAGGAGGCATTATTGTCTTTTTATTTGCTTTGCTCCCATTTTGAACAAACTGAAATATAAATGCCAAAAAATGTTAAAAGGCATATTTATAAATCCGAAAGCCATCTCTGGCAATAGAATCAGTTCAGTTACCTTAAGGATATTTCTGCTGAATGCATTTCTAGGTTATTGAGCTCATCGTGCCTCAGACCTGAATAGAATTCCAGCTTATCAATGACCTTAGTAAAGTCAATGCCTGTATGCGTCACATAATTGAGGGAAAATCTAATTGGAAATATCTTCAGGTAATCTTACAGAAGAAATAAGCAATCACAACCTGCTGTAAATAGTTGAATGCACATGTACCTGTACTCTATAATTCCAACACAAAACATTTGGCAATGTCACCATCGATACCATGTTATAAAAAAACAAACATATTTTACTGATGCCATACAAAAGTAAGAATCCGTCTTTTTATCATGCTTGACATTGGTCGTATAACTCTAAAATACCACTTCTACTTTCTGCACTTTGTGCAGTTTATAAGGTGACATACTTTCACTTTAGTTACATAGTGAGAGTTCTTCAGCAAGGTTACCTTATTAATGGGACCTATATAGGAGACATACACTATATTGCCAAACGTATTGGGACGCCTGCCTTTACACGCACAAGGACTTTAATTGCATCCCAGTCTTAGCCTGTAGGGTTCAATATTGAGTTGGCCCACCCTTTGCAGCTATGACAGCTTCAACTCTTCTGGGAAGACTGTCCACAAGGTTTAGGAGTGCGTCTATGGGAATGTTTGACCATTCTTCCAGAATCGATCTCCTCTCTAATTCATCCCAAAGGTGTTCTATCTGGTTGAGGTCAGGACTCTGTGCAAGCCAGTCAAGTTCCTCAACCCCAAACTCACTCATCCATGTCTTTGTTGACCTTGCTTTGTGTACTGGTACGCAGTCATGTTGGAACAGGAAGGGGGCCATCCCCAAACTGGTCCCACAAAGTTGGGAGCATGAAATTGTCCAAAATGTCTTGGTATGCTGATGCCTTAAGAGTTCCCTTCACTGGAACTAAGTGGCCAAGCCCAACTCCTGAAAAACAACCCCGCAGCATAATCCCCCCTCCACCAACCTTGACACTTAACACAATGCAGTCAGGCAAGTACCATTCTCCTGGCAACAACCAAACCCAGACATGTCCATCGGATTGCCAGACAGAGAATCGTGATTCGTCACTCCAGAGAACACGTCTCCACTTTTCTAGAGTCCAGTGGCGGCGTGCTCTACACCACTGCATTCAACGCTTTGCATTGCACTTGGTAATGTAAGGCTTAGCTGCAGCTGCTCGGCCATGGAAACCCATTCCATGAAGCTCTCTATTCACTGTTGTTGTGCCAATCTGGAGGCCAAACGAAGTTTGGAGGAAGTTAGCTATTGACTCTGCAGACAGTTGGCGACTTCTGCACACTGTGCATTTCCGCTCTGTCATTTTACTTGGCCTACCCTTTTGTGGCTGAGTTGCTATTGTTCCCAGTTGCTTCCACTTTGTTATAATACCACTAACAGTTGACCGCCGAATATGTAGTAGCAAGGAAATTTCACGGAACACCTGAAACCAATGATTTGGAGGGGTGTCCCAATACTTTTGACAATATAGTGTATTTTGGATCACACACAAAAAAAATTACATAAAAAGCATAGTAGATTTACAACAATATCTAGGGACACCCAAAAAAATAATCAGCAGCTACCTTTATTAAAAATGGGACCAGGACAGTTAGTCAGTTGTTACCATACTGGGAACCAAGAAGAGTATTATTACCACAATGTTAGCAAGGCCATACAAAGCCAAATAACAATGGCTGTGTAATAAAAAAACAACAACACACAAACAGTTAACACATTTGTTTCTGTTCAAGTATATGTCTTATTTTTTTCTTATTTGTAAACCAGAAAAGTAAAAAAAATATTAATAAACCAATAATTATAAATCAAAACAGAATAAAACAAAGAAAAATGCCCCAAATAAAGGGGATCCCACCATTCATTCAATTATGCGATAGTATTAAATAGTATCAATAAAATTTAATTTATTAATCTAACTTTAAAATTCATAGATTGCATATATCAAAAAACACAGACAAACATTTACCATAAACATAAGACAGCACTCGGCTAGTGATAATTTGTTTCAAGCAATAAAGTAATGGGTGCACCCCTATAATAGATTCGTTTTTTGTAGATCTGAAAAGAGAAGACAAATCCCTTTTTGGGCTCGAGAGATGTCAGTCCCGCAAGGAAGTGGCAAAGACGTGTTTGGGGAAAAATATTTTTTGCTTTTTCGTTGTTATAGTGAAAAGTAAATAGAGTGCACTCACAGTGGTTTTTATCCGCTCATCAAATGGAGGTAGAGAGAGTCCACAGTCCTATATCCACAGGTGCAGCGAGACAGCCTTGTAGTCCGGCAAGAGTAATATTCTTTAACGAAGCACAGGATATTTTCGTGGGTTCCGTGTTGGTTTTAAAGTAGTGGTTCTCATCACTGAGTTTATTATCTCTCCTGTGTGGATTCCATGTGGATCAGATTGCTGGTATCACTGGGCAGAAACGGAATCAGGTAGACTGGAGTTGCATCTCGAGAGCGCATTTAGCGCTGAGTGTATTCAAACACGATATTCCCCAAAATGGTTTCCAAATAGGGGAAATCTCTCTCTTTTTCCTGCTGTCTTAAAGTGTCATTTTGGTCATTCTTGTTGGGCAGGGGTGTCCATAGCCGAGGCTGTCTGAGATAAGAGCACATCGACGCCTTGACGCGTTTCAACCCCCACCATCTGTGGACTATACTAAAGAGTGTTTTTTTATATTATGTACTGAGTACTTCTTAGGTAATATTTGTTAATTTAGGAAAACTGCAATCTAGGCTCTGCATATGTCAAAGCCAATGTAATTGTGCACAATAAACAAAAGTAGCTAGTGGAAATAATCACGGACCACAAAGAAATGGATAAGGTTACTATTATGTCTGTATTATACTAGCATTAGCTACCAAGGACTATTTCCTTGGTTTTAGAATGGTTATAGAAATTAGATTATATGTATTACAATAGCTATCAAGGACAGCCTGGAGATGGATATTAAACACACCAAAGGGAGATATGGATTGCATAGATTTGAGTTACTGGGAAATCTACTTAACATTGTGCTGTGAAGTTGGTACATAGGCTTTAAATTTGACATTGGGTACCACAGAAATGGGTCTTTATTATGCTATTTTATTGTAATGAGACACTTTTAGTAAATCAACCCTATAATGTTTTTGGTTGTCAAGTCAAACTTGACAACCAAACTTGACAACCAAAAACATTATAGGGTTGATTTACTAAAAGAGTAGAGCATATTCACTTTGCAAAGTGATTCTTCACCGTGAAACCGTGAACGGATCATATGCCCTGGGCTAATTTTTGGCCAATTTCACTCTTAAACCTGGAGTTCAAGCATTGGAATTATCACTTACCTTAGTGAATGTGGTAACAATTTACTGTAAGGAATACCCAATTATGTGCAAGGAAAGTAAACAAAAAAAAAAACAGGATCCTTGCTTGCTCATGATTGAATGAGTTAAGTCAGCAAAGTCGCCTCAACTCATTCATTAAGCTAAAGACAAATTCCATTGCAAAGTGAAAATTCAGTAGCCTATGCTGTGTAAGGAAATCAATAATCTGAAAAGCTACATAAAAGCTAGTTTTCCCATTATGAACCCCTCTCCTTACATTACCTTCAATCCTAATAGGTTACAGAACTTAAGTAAGCTCTTATTTTTATAACGGTAGCCATTTTTGATTTTCTTTGAAGGATTTACACACTCAGCGGTAGACTTCAATCTTTCCAGGTAAAATGTATCTTTAATATTTTGTAGTTGTCCCTTGAGCACTATTTCCATGGTGAAGCTAGAAGAAATCATCTGCACTTCACTCTTTTGTGAATGACTTTTAGCTGTTTGTCAGCCATTTTCAATGCCAGTTAGATGACATGACCAATCACAAAATAACACATTGGAGAGATCAGACAGCTACATTAGCTGCACTTACCAGAAAAAAACTGCTTGTTAACTTTTAAAAAAAATTCTTATGCATGATTCCTTGAGACCCTATATTTTGCTGCTTTGTTTCAAGATCGGTAATAGGGGGCTAACTAGTAACCCAGCTAAAATAATAGAAGAATTTTACATTCACCTATGCCAAATAGAGACATTTTTGTCAGAATTAGTCCTTCCTTAGCTTCCTGAGAAATATCGGGATGCCCTTGAAGCCCTTATATCGGGTATAGAGGTACAAGGGCAATCAAATCACGGAAGACCAGTAAACATCTGGGCCCAGATGACTTCACATTGATATAACTTAATCCTAACACCCCACCTCACACCTTTCTTTAACCAGTTTTTAAAGAGGGAGCTCAGGGCTCGGACACTATTACCACAGACATTTGTATGCTGCTGCAAAAGTGAAATTGGCCACAAATTAGCCCAGGGCATATGATCCATATGCCCTGGGCTAATTTTTGGCCAATTTCACTTTTAAACCTGGACTTCAAGCTTTTGGCCAAAATCCTAGCAAACAGGTCAAATGATGGCATATTTATATGCAGACAGTTATGCCTCTGTCCTGTGGCAAACTCAATCCACCCTTTGTTTTAGGACTTTCAGTACTACTTTGAGTCCTGTAATAAGTACCAAATATCTTGGCTAGGTAGAATAGCTTCCCTGAAATTTTTTTTTTTTCCCAAATTGCTTTACCCCTTTAGGGAGCTCCCCATCTACATACAATCCATTCTTGTGGTTCATTTGGCGCAAGTCTATACCGAGAGTCTCCACAAAGATCTTTTTTATGTCCCAAATCTAGAGAGGGATTTGGTGATTTCATATATCATTAACTACTATTGTGTATCACACATACACATTTGAGTTTTTTATCATGCACTCGCCGACACTCTGTTATGGGTCAGCCTTGAAGTATACCAAGTCGTAAAAAATTTTTTAAAAAATATGTAATTCTGTAAAGGTGAATTGCTTTCAACCCATACGCCCCGTGCGGCCCTGACCAACAACCTCATCTTTCCTCCTGGGATGCACAGTTTTCAATGGTGGCATTTTTTTAACCCTTTCGCTGCCAAGCCCTCCGGAACATTTTTCAAATCAGCTGGCCAAGCCATTTTTGAATTTTCTGCAATTTTTTCCTAATATAAAGCTTTTTAAAACAACCACTAAAACCCACTTTTTTAAACTTCTTATTTCCTTTTCAATGATAATATGGCATAAACAACATTCAGGCTGGGTTCACACCTGAGCGTATTTTTTCAGCTCGTATTTCAGCTCGGTTTTTCCGCGTTTCATGGGCGGTATGATTTTTTTTGTTTTTTCCTTATTTTCTCTATTTTTAAATTTATTTTTTTTCACTTTTAAACTTCCCGCCGGCTCTGCCCCTGCGACGCGGCCGCTTGCAAGGGTCGGAAGTCGGCAGCCGCCGGAGGACACAGCGGGGATAACGGACAAGGTAAGACCTGTACGCTGTATTCCCGAGTGTGGCTTGGGGTTACCGCTTTGTTAACCCCGATCCACACTCGGAATACCAATGGAAACGCGCGGCAAAACGCCCCAAAGAAGCTCCTGTACTTCTTTGGGCGTTTTTCAGCGCGTTCCTACGCGCTGAAATACGCCCAGGTGGGAACCATGCCTATAGGCAATTATTGGTTTTCACATGTTGAGCGTTTTTAAGCGCGTAGGAACGTGCTGTAAAACGCCCAGGTGTGAACCAGGCCTCAGTCACATTTTCACCCACCAAATGGCAGGGGCTATAGCATAGTTACAAACAGAAAGAAACAGGTGATAAAAAGTAATTTGAAAAACCCAATAAACCTCAA
>NW_017306333.1:2123919-2128908 GCF_000935625.1 Nanorana parkeri
CATACCAAGTAGCCTGCCTAAGGGTTAGTTCACACCAGAAACTGCATCACAACTGCGTGCGTCTGCGCAGTTGCATTGTGATCAGTTTTGACGCGTTTGTGATGCATTTCCCCCCCCCTGCATTTCCCTTGATGATACCACAATCAATTCTGTTTTTTTTTTGTATGCGTTCCGTTTTAGTGCGTTTTGATGCGTTTGCACTGCTTTTTGATGCGTTCCGTGCAGTTAGATGCAGGTAAAATAGGACAAGCAGTACTTTTTCTGACTGCATCTGAACGGACTGCAATGGTGTGAATTAAGCACATGAAAGCCCATAGGAAAGCATTGTGATGTATTTTGACTGCAGCAGTCAAAATAAACGGATTGCATCACAACTGCATATGTGTGAACTGGCCCTAAAACCCGCTTTAAAGATGTGGGTACCTATATTTCATATTTCCATATATATTTTATTGCACATCTCCCACATGTCATCCCCATCACCCCAACAGTATATAATTTTATAAATTTCTCATAAGTCACATTCAAAACTGTTGTTACACATATGATATTTTCAATACTGTTAAATGGTTTCTATCCATTGGAATGGGGGTGACGCTAAAGTGTTTTGCAGTCCTTCCGCACTGCTCCTTCAGAGAACTGTGAGAAATATTTATGGATTCAATCCTATAAAGCTCCCAGGCATAGTACCCCCATATACAGTGGCAAGAATTATGTAAACCCCTTCATTGGGGTTCCAAACTGTCTCCATTTATAGACAATTTGTCTGTAGACTGATAGATGCCTTAACACTTTGAGATTGCTTTGTATCTCTTTACAGCCTCATGCAGATGAACTACTCTTGATCGTATGCCTTTAGAGAGCTCCTTTTTGCATGGCATGGTTCACATCAGTTGATGCTTCTTATGAACAGCAATCTTAAAATGTTTGAGTGTCTTTTATCAATCAAAGTAGCTCTAAAGGTGCCCATACACCTGCCGTTTATCGTACGATAATCGCGGGTGTTCCCGCGATCGTACGATAATCGGCAGATGCATGGAAGGCGTGCGACCGTTTCCACTGTACGGTCGCACGTCTTTTGCCTCCCGAGCAGGCTTGAAAACCCGCCGAGAATCATACGATTTTCGGCAGGTTAGTGGCGTTCTCGGGAAACAAATGCCGCTCGGGCCAGTGTGCGCAAGCACACACTGCCCGCTCAGCATTGGAATCCTCGGACGTCCTCCCCTCAGGGGGGCGCGGCTTGCGATGATCGCAAGTACGATCTGCCTGTCCAAGATGGGCAGATCGTACGAGCTTTTAATTACCTTACAACCATCGCAGGATGAAAGTCGTGCGATGGTTATAAGGTGTATGGTCACCGCATGAATTTATAACCAGCCTTTGCAGCAGGGTGCACATGGGAAGGCTTACAACAATACAAAACACAAAAAATCCCCAGCACCACTTGCCAGCTGGAGACTCATACAAATAGAGATAGGACCACACTTTGCAGAGGTGCCTTGGCGCGGCGGTGTGGCTTCTACATATTTTTGGCCAAACGTTTGTGCAACTAAAACCTCTGTTTTTAACGCATACTCTTAGTCAGGGTAATTTGTTTTGTTGCAGGCTGGCTGGCAAGTGGTGCTGGGGATTTTTTGTGTTTTGTATAAGGTGTATGGTCACCTTAAACCATACCTCCAAACTCTCAAACTCATTTTAGTAACTGGACTCCTGGTGTGCAAGCTAAAAATTAGCTCTGGTTGAAGTAATTAGTCTATGGGTTCACGTACTTTTTTTCTCCAGCACTGTGAATTAAACATTCACAGTGTTCAATGGGTGTGTTAAAAAAAGACACCAAAAATTAGAATTGTTTGTGTGCTATCAGCTTAAGCACATTGGAGGGAATTTATCATAGCAATTGCGAGTGTTTGAACGCGCATATGGTCGCATGGGACATATTTGCGCCAGATTTATGTTGCTAGTGTAATGTTGTTCATAAATGAGATTAAATAGACTCCGAAAGGAAACTTGTAACTCCAGGCAAAAAGCTTAACTGTCGCTTCTTGAAGAAGTGGTCATGGGGACTTCTTAACCACTTGCTGCCCAGAGCAATTTCTTACATTGGCATACACATGATCAAATCAGAATTCTCGGCTAGAAAACAACTTCAGACCCCCAAACAATGATATATTTTCTGAAAGCAGAGACCCTGTAGAATAAAAAAATGCTAGTTGCAATTTTTTATGTTGCACGGTATTTGCGACAAATGTTTATCAAACAAGTATTTTTAGGCTAAAATACACTAAAATGAAATTTAGTGCACAGAAACAGAATATAATACCCAATTTTTGGGTAAAATATGAAAGACGGGGTCATGCCGGGTAAATAGTTACCAAACATCTCAAGCCTTAAAATTGCGTGCCTCCGTGAAACCGCAAAAAACTACAATAACCAAAATTTCCTATAGGCAACACTTTAAGCGCTTTTGTGGCTCATCAGTATAGTGCTAACAGTGATTGTTGGGCCTAGAATTATTGCTCTCACTCCGACGTGCATGACGATATGTAACGTGTGGCGCAATTTTGTTTTTGCACGTAGGCACATCCAACGCGTGTCTGCGTGTCTGCATTGTATGTGCATACACGTGGGGGGCGGGGTACTTTAAAAAATGTTTTGCATTTTTTGTTACTTTAATTTTTACTTTTTTTTTTTTAAACTCAGCTTTATTGCAATCGCATAGGGGGAGAACAACCCCCTATGTAATAGCAAATATAATGTGACAGGTCCTCTTTATGGAGACAGGTGACAGGTCCTCTTATGGTCCTCTTTCAGACCCCTAATGTCACCTAGGGACCCCATAGAAGCTGATGAAGCAGAGATCTGCTTCATCAGCTTCTTCTTCTGGCTCCAGGAGCCAGAGAATGTGCACAGTGACACCGGAAGTGATATAATGCACAATGTAATGTAACGGCTGATCTTTCCTCCGATCCATCAGCGGAGACCCACCACACCAGTCCCAGGCTCACACATGGGACAGTGGAGCCTGGGAAGCCGACGGCGGCGGCGGGGGGTTGGAAACAACGGCGCCTCACCGTACAAGTGATCTGGCACCTGTATAGACCTCAGATCACTTGTATTTAAACAGAAATCACCGGCAGCAGCCGTGTTCTTGGTATAACCACTTCCAGCAGTTGACGTACGTTTACGAGACCCCGCTGGAAGTGGTTAAGTAGCGATTGTTTTGTAAGGTGATGCTCCAGTTTCAGACAGCTGCAAGACAAGTGCATATATAAACAGTTGCGAACTTTCGCAAAACACGCACAATCTGGAAAATAGTGCAAGCTCTGGTCAAAACAAGCGCAAATGTTAAAAGGAGCGGCTAAACAGATTTGTACATAACAAAAATGATCTAAGAGGCTAAAACTGTCGCATTTGCTTTGATAAGTTCCCCCATTGTGTTTGTCTATTGTTGTGATGAGGATCAGATGCACACGAGCACAAAAAATGCAGCATTTGTCTCTTTTTTTGTTGTTGAAGGATCTCATTGCAGGGATATGGTTTACCATTGTCCCATGCACACAGCTGTGTGCATTCAGATCTGGAAGAATCAAAATAGACACATTTGCATCCACTGCACGGCCTCTGATTTTCTGATGGAAGGATGGCAGGTGGAAGGCTGCTGACAGGGCCAACCACTGAGTCTATTTCTTAATGAACTCACTGAAATTTGCTCAGTGTTTGGCCAGTATGACCTCTCTAGCTGTTTTTTGAAGCAGGATTATACATAGGACACTAATGGCAGCTTCTAGTGGTTGGAATAGATGGCAGAGGGCAGGTAAAGGGACA
Organism: Nanorana parkeri; assembly: GCF_000935625.1. NCBI lineage: Eukaryota > Metazoa > Chordata > Amphibia > Anura > Dicroglossidae > Nanorana > Nanorana parkeri. Next base: position 2,127,745 of record NW_017306333.1, read on the forward strand.
GACTAAAGCTGTGAACACACGGAGTGAATTTTGGCTGATTCAGCGGGAATTGGCCGAAATTCGCTCTGTTGGTGACCCTATCCCATTGACAGAAGTCAATCATTAGATCGACTATTGCTGAAGGAACATGTTGGAAATTCCTTGGCCAAACAGTGCTTGCAGCCAATCAGCTGCAATATCTGCTTGGGTATTTTGATAATGGCCGGCGCTGCTGTCAGAATACAAAGCTCACAGCAGGCGTCAGCGTGGATGGAGGAATCTGTTTTTGTTCAGCCCTCGACATGTGCATTCGGATGAACCTGCACATCAACGAAATTAAGTTGATTCGGTAGTTAATCCGAAAAAATGAATTTATTGTATTCCAGAATATACGAAAACTATATTCGGGCATGCATAAATTCGTTTGCAGAATGCTCTGCGGCCTTGTTGGCTGCCATCTTGGAGGTGAAGTGCATGATGTCACATGACGCCACAATTCCACTGTCGGATTACGTCATAAGCATGTTCAGGCTCCGCCATCTTGGTGTATACCAAGATATACACCAAGATGGTGGCGCCCGAACATGCCTAAGACATCACCCAATGGCATCATGTGACATCATGTGCTCCGCCTGCAAGATGGCAGCGTGCAAGCAGCCGATATGATCATTGCACATTCTGCAGTTTCCTTGTCCGGTTTCGGATTTTTAAAAGCAGATCGTGACACATTGATGTGAATGGACAAACGTGAGTAAAAATGTGCACAAATACAGCTAACACGCGTTTTTCAGCGTTTCTATTGGAGTCTATGGGGCCAAGAAGCGGAGAAATTGCCGAAAAGAAGCTCATGGACTTTCTTCAGACGAGGGGCAATTTGCTACAAGCGACATAACACTCAGATGTGAACATGGCCAGAGAAAGGAATGGTTTTTGGGGGGCAGAAAAAGCACTACAAAATGCTGAGGGTTTAGTATTATCTGGCAAAACTGCTCATACCTGCCTGTCAGCTTTCTTTTTTCTGTGCACAGACCTGGCATGCTGAGATGAAGTAACTCCTGTGCGTATGAGTGGCCGTTACATAAGACCAGTCGGCCTATCAAGACGTTGAAAATGCAAAACCCTGAACAAGATTAAGTGAAGACAGGGATGTCTTTGGGCTGCTGCCTGAGGTGTGTGTGGGGGTAC
>NW_017306333.1:2129004-2129668 GCF_000935625.1 Nanorana parkeri
GATATGGGATGCCCTGACCAGAAAGGCGGCAGCACCTCCCTCATGTGACCTGTTGAGATGCCGCCTGAGGCAACCACCTCAAGCTGCATCATTATCGGGATGGCCCTGGGGTAAGATGGCTGCATCAATGGTGCAAGGGAGAGCAGATGGCTTGAGGGGATCATTTGCAGGCTCTATATATTAGCACATTATGGCAAACATCTCTAGGGGGGGGGGGTTTAAAGAAAAAAACACTTTACTTCCACTTTTAAAATGTGAGCTGCAATTTTTATTTTTTAGTTATACTATGCGAGTATGAACATGTGACAGGTATAAGGAAGGTGTTATCACAATGTAGCGATAAAGGTGGACATGCACTTTAAGGTTGAGTAAATAGACCATAGCAATGTCTCCTTAGCGGTGCTCGGCTCCAGTCATACTATATTACTCCGGGTCACTGCGGAGACTTAACGGGAGAGTGTGGTAAGCAGATAGCAGTGTGCAGACAACAATCTCGCTGGCTCTGGTATTTCTCCACAGCACAATACACTAAGCAGCTGACGGCAGCACTTCCAAGGGAAGACGTTGTGGGAATGGGGTTAATGGATGGGAGTGTCCATGAGACAGGCATGAATGGAACAGCGGCGTGTCCTAGTCTCACTAGGACACGCCGCTGGCCGCTTTC
>NW_017306333.1:2130212-2167239 GCF_000935625.1 Nanorana parkeri
GCTGGCGGCTTTCTCATTGGTAGTGCAGACTGCAGCCATTATTCCACAGACACAGTGCGGTGCACCGGCTGGCGGCTGCTAGCGAAGCCTCCCCACATTAGAATGTGTGCCCGGCGGGAAGGGACGGTGTCAGCCAAGGACCACGCTACTCCTCCTTCTCCTGTCTACGGTGAAGTTTTCTGCCCCGCCCCCTGCCACCAGACTCCTCCCCTTCTCCGTGTGCCTCTACCAACGTGCACTTGTTCCTCCTACTCCAGTGCCTTCCGTGAGCTGCTGCAGCCCCTCCTGACCGAGCCTTCTCCCCCGAGACACGGAGTACAGCAGGGAAGTGCCGGTCACATAGGGATACAGTGCTCGCAGCTGCCGGCCATTTCATCCCACCGCTGCTGCCGCTTCACCTCCGGTCGCTTCCAGAAGACTGGGAAGTGTTATGTGCCAAAGGCGCAGCAAGCCCTGAAGGAGAGCTGTGCATCTGGGAACATGCCTGGCTGGAAGAAAACTATCCCCATCTGCCTGCAAGCAGAAGAGGAGCGAGGTAAGAGAGGAGAGGGGGGAGGGAGAGGAGCTCTGGGGACATCAGCTGGAACAAGTGACTGCAACTTCTACTAAAGGCTGCTGTCACTGTTAGTGCCCAGTCCCAGGATAAGGTGACTGCTCAAGTGTGGGGGCTGTGTTATATGGAGTGTGCCCTGTCTGGGTGAAGGCAGGTGATGAAATGCAGGCACAGGTGTACAGATGGAGCCTCTCATCTCTGGCACCCTATGCTGTAATGTTCAATCCCCTAAGCACTCCGCTGAGCTGTGTGGAGTGCTCAGGTGTTCAGCTCAGTAGTCACCAGTCTTTCCTATGATGTTGCTGCTGTACAGATGTTATGTGTGGCTTCTAATGCACGTTTCAGCAGTAAATTATTACCTTATTACAAATTCTTGTGTTTAAAGATCTTTTCTATTAAATCCCCTCTTCCGGTTATCCATTAAAAACATACAAGCACGTCAAGTGAATCCAAATCCAGCGCCTTTCTGTTGCCATTTGCCGCTGCACACTCATTCCCATACCGTCATCTACCTACAATACACAAAGTGGAATTTATCAGAACTGGAGTAGATGATCTGCAGCAGTTGCCCGTGGCAACCAATCAGCTTCTCCTTTTTTTTTTTTTTCATTTTTAAAGTTTAACCGAGCAAACTAAAAAGAGAAGCTGCTTGGTTGCCATGGGAAACTGCTCCACATTCTATCTGCTCATAAGTGAGCCAGCCGCAAGAACCAGGAAGCTGGTTCCCTGATGACATGCCGCATTACATGGGGCATGCTGCAGAAACCAGGAAGAGATAGCCGCCCCCGCCCCTGATGATACACCACGCTGCATGCGTGTCCATCAGGGGGCCAGCAGCAAGAACCAGGAAGAGAAGGCAAGATCCCTGGTGATGTGCCACACTGCATGCACGTGATGAGCGACCCAGCCACAAGAACCAGGAAGCTAGTTCCCTGATGGCATGCTGCATTATTTGGGGACAGGCTGCAGAAACCAGGAAGAGATGCCCGGCCCCCTGTTGACACACTATGCTGCATGTGTGCCATCAGTGGGCCATCCACCAGAATCGGGAAGAGACCGCTGGTTCATTGATAATGTGCCACGTTGCATACGTGTCATCAGGGGCCCAGATGAAAGAACAAGGAAGAGATGGTCCGCCCCCTGATTATGCGTTCCGCCGCATGCTCATATGCTTAAGTTTGCCCCAAAGCCTGTTGGCATGCCTAAGCGGGGGTACAGCATTCTTGCCTAGACGAGAAATCCTGAAATGCGGGGCATAAAAGAAAATCAATAATTCTATGGTTGTGTGAAAGGAGTGGAGAGGGAGTAGTCATTTAATGGAAAGCTGACAGAGGTCCTCTTTAAATGGCATACATGCTAATGATAATTGTGTAAAATTGTGCCCATTATGGCTGTACGCAGGTCAGTGAGATGTGTCTTGTTAATGCTCCAGTTCATTCCCCTTTTCAGAAGGCCTCGGTTTGCAAGCCTGCCTGACCCATAAAGTAAATGATTCATGTGAAGAGGGACTAGTCAGAATAAACCTGTATTGTTGCTGTCTTGTTGCATTTCATATGATTTGTCTGGGGTTTGTCGAGTTCATGCTAACACTAGAGCTGGTGTGTACATTGTGAGATGGCTGTTGTCACACTGATGACACCACAAAAAATTGTCACTTGGCCAGCAGCTATTATGATGTTTTTATTATGATGTTCTGCATGTTTTTATACTGTATCCACATTGTTTATTATTATTTCATCTTTCTATAAGTCCTCAGAATGTTTTACTAATAGTTAAGGAAGTGGGATAACCCTGCCAACATATATACAGGCAGAATCATTAGCTTTACCCTGTACAATATTATTGATGGTTCAACCAGTCACACTGCAAGTATGATGTATAAACCAGAACGATTTAATGTACAGGAAAGACTAAAACAGCAATTGTCATCCTATACTGAAGAAGTGTTACTGTATTCCAGCAGACATTTTCATTTCAATGATAAAGCCAGCAATTAAGTTAGTTGCACTGATCTGACTTGTCTGCTTTTTCAGGGTTCATGTATGGGGCCGGCTGTGCCCTACCGTGTACTTTCAAGTGTATTCCTGCCGATAGGGAGCCCTGGGTGTTGCATACAGCCTCTTATAGTGGTCAATGGCTATACACAGGTATACTCCAGATTTGCATAGTCACACACGTGTGTGGCCACACAACTAAAGAACACAGACATTCTGGGTCTGGAGTTGTGCACCCATACGCATGGTTATACAAGTCCGGTATATGCCAGAGTCTGTATGCAGCACCCGGGACTCCCTGGTGATGGAATTGCGCTGGAATTTACGTTGTACAACCACAGCTGGCCAAGTCTTAAAACCCTGTAATTTGTAAGTATTAGACTTCATTCACACTTGCCACTTGCATTTTTTGTCCACTATCTGCAGAGGAAAATCTGTCGGGCTATGATGCTATGTTTATCCTTCTAGAAGCTTTATATGACAAGTGTTTATGCACATTTATGTGCCTTTACGTGCATATGCATCTGGTACCAACTGCTAGCATCAAAACACATTTATATCCGTTTTGGTGCATTCAGACCAGGGGTGGGTAACTTTTACCCTCCAGCTATGCTTCAACTACAAATCCCAACATGCTTCTGTCTCAGGGAGTCATGCCTGTATCTGTCAGTCTTGCAATGCCTCATGGGACTTGTAGTTCCACTACAGCGGGAGGGCCAGAGTTGCCCAACCTTGGTTTAGAAGTCCACATTGGTTCCTAGATGCACCTGACTTATATGTTTTGAAAATGCAGATAAACGCATCTAGGGCAAGGTATGAAAACCCATTGGAATTAATTCATATATATACGTTTATAAAAGCTTTTTAATTGCACATAAAAACATCTAATCACACTTTGAGTGAATGAAGCCTTTTAGGGATGAATGGATTTCTCCTTAGTCCAGAAATTGTGCGTTTCCAGCCAGCTAGAAGAGCTTGGAAACCTTCTTTTTTTTTTTTTTTTTTTTTTTTTTTTTTTTTCCTTTTTTTTTTCTGTGGTCCTTTTTATTGCATATTTAAGTTTTCTTACAATGTTTAAAATTTGATTGAACACCTACCTAAATCTAGGGTGACAGTCATATCTTGGATTTAACGTCTTCATCAATTGACTTTCATAAACCTGTTTGTAAAAAGCCCATTTCTGTGTAGGTCTGCTCTATTAAAACTTGAGGAAGGAAATAGGACCCTGCTGACCACCAGGGATTTCCCTCCCTTCCTCTTGTCGTGATCAGACAGGGCGTGAAGGTAAATCTCCCCAAAGGGACACGGGTCACAAAAAAAGCTGACAGAGTTAATACCTTTCCTTACTTGAGCTATAACTTTTTTTGTAATTATTATTTTGGCTTCAAGGCTTTGTGGACACCGCTATAAGCAACCTTGTCTACTTCTGTCCCCTTTTAGTGAAATAAACTGGATGAGATACTTGTAGTATCACCATAAAGAATAGTTCTAGAGCAGCAGTGTAAAAGACCATAGTCTCTGTACACCAGGGGTGGACAAATTTATATGGAATCCAGGAGCCAGTCTGCTAGTCTGTCCAATCCAGGAGGCAGCAGGATGTTTTTTGGTTTTTTTTGAGAGCCAGCTCCATTCACAACAGCTAGAGAAATCATCAAAAGTTAGGCACCAGCCGTAATTTTGAAAGGAGCATTGGCTACCTGGCGCCCAGGATTTGCCTAGCCCTGCTGTACACGGGGAGCCTGCCATCTCTGGACATGACAGAAGCACAGCATGGTGCATATCTAATTTTACTGATGTCTGTTTATGTCAGGCACGATGTGTACAGAGAATACATTCAGTTTTATATGCTGCTATAGACTTGTGTAGATCTTCTTTCTCTTGTCAACTTTTTGGCAAGAGCATGATGGAGAGAGACGGGGCTAAAAGTCAGCCACATGAACAAGACATGCCATATTCCCTCCGTGTATGTTAGGGGCTGTTTTCATGTTTAAAAGTTTTTGTCCATTCATTGTGACCAAAGTACTTTTGCATAATAATCTCCAGCTACAAGGCACATAGAAATGTCAAGAGCCCCTGACCTTATTCAGCTTCATACTGCTTCCTGCTGTGGGGTAACAGACTTGAATAGAACCAGGCACCAATGAGTTTATGCAAGAATGGGAATATTTAATCCTAAGGTATAAAGCTGGCCATACACTAGTAGATTTTTGTACAAACATTTATACAAAAAAAAAATCTAATCAGAATATTCGATAAAGCCATTAGAGACTTAATGAATATCATTTGAAATTTCAGCAGAAGTTTTACAGATGGTATCTAGTCAGCTGTCTGTCCAGACATTCCCTGGAATTCATAAAGACATTCTTTCTCCCGTCCTAGCAAAAAATGGCATGACTTGCAACAGAGTTTTGTAACGGATGGTAAGGTGTAAATGAATCTGTTGCAGAATTAACTTTGCAACACAATTACACGTGCAACACAATTTACTCCAACAGGTCTTACTTACCTTCACTTTCCTTATCACCGAGATGGTGGTATATCTTAATTAATTTTTTGCAGCCATAGCGCCAGAATGTAACAGTTGCAAGAACTACCTGAGCTTTGTTACATGTGTCGGAAATAGCAGGAAAACTGTTGTGTGGTTTTTATACATTCGGCGCAGTAAGTGTTTCTAATGCTTTATTGAATTGCCCCCAGCCCATGAGCTTGTAGCGTGAGAGTGCAGCAACTATCGGACTTGAAGAGCTTGGACACCGGAGAAAATGATTAAAGAAGTCCACCTCCAGAGAGGATTCAATATTACATTGCAGCGTTAATCCAAAAACTGTCAGGCTTGGCAAAAATGGTAGTTTAATTAATGAAGTGCTTCCTGTCTAAGTGTTAATGCTGATAAACTTCATAAAAAATGGATGTGTGTGTATAGAGAGATAAAAATAGATAGATAGATAGATAGATAGAGGTGTGTGTGTGTGTCGGATAGATAGATAGATAGACAGACAGACAGATAGATAGATAGACGGATAGATGAGAGAGAGAGAGATGTGTGAATCAGCCCTAGTATTTAATTTCTTAAGAAAAGCCTTGGTTCTCTACATCTACAAAGACAATCTGAATGTCTATGGTAACTGTACATGAAATATTACAGCATCCACAAGCCCTGCTAATACATAACAGTTAATGCTGCCTCCCAGACAGATGGGGGGGGGGGGGGGAAAAATGTATGGCCTTCATGTGTAGGGATACAATCATTTCAAAAGTATAATAAGAGAAAATAAAACTACCAGGTTTCCATATAAACAAAATCATAATTATACTGTATTTCTATATTCACTTACAGGGGAAACCTCTATTGAGAGAAGTATGGAGGCTGCCACTGCTGACCTCTCCTAAAAATGCTGGTTGCCTGGCTTTTTGATTCAATGGTTTCAGTGAGTCACTGACTCCATGCATAACAGGAGTTCTGACTTAATTTGGACATTCCTGATTTGCATGCTCATTCTGCATCTTTGCCCCAGATATTGAAGGTAAAGACAGCCAGACAACCAGCATTTTCATAAGGAGATCAGCAATGGAACAACCATGCAAAATCACAGTAGGACTTTTTACTGGCTGCATGCCTGTTTCAGGTCAATGACACGCTTGCTAGTGAAACCAGGATAGATCACTTTAAGCCTGTTCCTAAAAATACAAGCTTTCTACGGCAGCTCACATATTTCTATCATTACAGGTTTAATTTAAAGGACAGTGATCATGAGAACAATACATGGAGTTCCATTTCTTGTCTCCTCCTGAAAGTGCTAGCTGCCTACTGTCTTTTGCTTTATTTCTGAGTCAGTGACATGTAGATAGCAAGGTATGTTCTAATTGCTTACTTGTTCCAGGTCATTGTCTGAAAATATTGAAGTCATTTTCATAAAAGAAATGAGTAATGGCAGCCCACAAACCTCTCCTCTGACATGTTGCTCCGCTACCGTTTGTGAGTCATGGACCTGGATGAAACATAGAAGACCCATATACTTGCTCTAGCCTCACAGGTTTTCTTTGGCCTTGGGCTACCAGGGCATTTTTTGTCTCTTGCTACAAAGTGATTTAACCACTTGCTAGTATTTACCTGAAAAGGCTAGCACTGCCATGGATATTTGTAGTAGTTAAACAATACTTTACTACATGTGATTTTTGCTAATTGGACTGAACTACTAAAAACCTCTTGCGTAGCTTTAGGCTACATAAAAGACTGTCAGCAAGTGGTTAAATTATAGTATCAAGAAATAAAAATTGTCTGTGTAGCTCTAGGGGAATTCAGTTTTGTCCTATGTGAGACAAAAACATGGTGCATATGCAAGCAATGTAATATATTGTTTGCCCCCTACTATCGTTTTCTCTGCAGCCATCTGCATATAAACGTTGTCTCATGCTGGAGACATGTTTATAAACGTTCTTCCCCTTGACAACCACCGCTTAGTGCAGCTGATGGCACTAAATTCCTGCCGATGATCTGGAATCAATTTGAGAGGCTTACCATTATGTGAACAGTATGTCAGCTATGACACAGTGATCAACATGAAAGCTGGATGTTAGTCTGCAATGCTATAGGTTAAAGGAGATCAGAAGGCACAGCATCACATTAGATATTCAGAACAAGCTTTGTTATTTTGTTACAGAATATGTTCTTATTTAAAAATTCTGCATATCCCTACTGCTTCTGGGTTATCTCAAACTGGGTTATCTCCCACAATGCCCTGCAGCACATGACATATGCAGCTGGGTTCCAGGCTGTTGGAGAAGCTGGTCAACTAGAGAGGAGGGGAGGTGGGCAGTGCAATAGGAAGGAGGGGTGGATCTACAAGGGGGGTAGTGAAAGAAGCAGTATACTAGTTTATGAGCACAATTCTTCTGCATGTGTGAATGCAGTGGGAGATATTTGGAAGGCGGAATGAAACGTGGACAAAGGCATACAGGAAATGTATGTGAATGTGTTTCTCAGCATCTATTCAAAGGTATTTATTGGGACTAAATGCACATAGAAATGTAAAGATACAGGGTGAGAGATGTTAAAGTGGCATGCTTAAGCAAATATGACATTTTTGTTGCATAACTTAAGTAACACTTTAAATGATGTATCAGATTACAGTATTAAAAAAAAATTAACTTTTAAAAAAAATATATTTGTAAGCCTAAAATAATGATGAAAAACCAGAAAATAGGTTTTATGTGAACTAAGGATGCACCGAAATGAAATTTGTTAGACCGAAAATAAAATTTCAAAATTTGGTCAGGCCGAAACCAATAATTACTTCCCCCCTTTTAAAAAATGTTTAATTATTTTGTAATTCTTTTTATTTGTATTTTTTTTTTAACTTTACTTTACTGTTAGTGGCTTTGGGGTAATATCAGGGGTCTAAACAAACCCCTGATATTTCCCTTTGATATCAAAAGAGAGGTTGAGGACCCAAATCTCTTTTTCTTTAGCCCCTGTTATAAATGAATAGGAAGCCTCTATACTGAGCTGCTCCTGTCCATTCATAAACTGGGGAGATAGTAACTGATACTATGTCCACAATCATGAATGAACAGGAAGTGTCCTCAGTTATTTAGAAAATTCCGTGTTTAGAACTTCAGCATCACTTCCTGTTCATATTCCACATATTTGCTGATGCTCCCCACTCTCCTTCCTGAACCGTTCCACCCCTCATGCAGCTCTCCTCCCTGCTGACACTGTCTGTCCTGACGGCTTCTATCCTGCCCGCTGGGCGCCGACAGGTGGACGGGCTTTGTGTCCCCTCTGAACCCTGCCGCCTTTGCCAACCAAGGCGGGGGAGAGAAGCGGGGATTGGAGGGGACACAGGCCGACGCTAGCAGCCAGCTCCCAGCGGGGAGGAGAAGCTGGGAATGCACTGCAATTTTCTTTCTTTTTTTTTCTATCGGCATTTTTCCCGTAGTACTATTTTCGGCTGAAATGTTTCGGTGCATCCCTAGTTTAAACAGTGTACTACAAGCCTTATATGTCCCCCTTCTTCTTTTTTTTTTTTTTTTTTTATGGTTTGGTGTACAAATGAGTTATAGAGCTATTGTTGAGTTAATCAACACATGCTGATCCTGCTAAATTTGCAATGGCTATCTAGGCATCAATGACCTCTGGGCAAGAAAGGGTTACATTTATCCTACCCTTTGCCAAGTGGTCAGCAGCAGAAATCAGCTTCTGCTTTCTGTTTAAACCCTTATTTTAAGGTGCTATATTGAGATCTGTAGCATAAAATTGAAAAAATCAGCATTGGAATACATACATTTGAAGTGCATGCAAGTGAATAAAGTTTAAACAAAAAAATTACATTGAAAACAGAGCAGGAGGAATGATGAAACTTTTTTTTTTAACTTTATGCATATGTCGTACATGATTCTAAAAACAAACATTTTACTAGTCATTTAGCCCTGGTTCACACCTAGGCGGCATTGTGTGTTTTTTATATGTGTGGTTATTTGCACATTTATGCGCGTTTGGCACATTTTTACACACATAAGAAATGTGTGTACATGAAAAAGACTGGCAGCTTAAGAAACATTGTGGTCAATAGACGAACGCGTGGACAAACGCGTTTCCATTGAAGTTTATGGGGGAAAAACAAGCTTGAAACTGCCAAAAGAAGCTCATGTACCTTTTCTGCGTTTTGCTGCTCAGTGGTGAACAGGGGCCATTGAAAATCATGGTATTTCTTGTGTTTTTCCTACTGCTCAAAACTAGGTGTGAACATCTTCTCAAAATGTTACCTGCTTTTCCGCCAAGTTATACGTTTTTGGTATGGAAAGGCTGTGGTGTTGAACAGTGTTATAATTATGCCAGTAAGAAGAAAGGTACTTCTGCTTTTAATTCTTTGGGATAAAGTAGGTTACATTAAATTTAGGTTGGTAAGAAACCTGAACAAAATATTTGCTGAAAAAACAAGACGCTTTTGTAAATTGTCGCAATTTAGAATTTGCGACAATTTACAAAAGCGTCTTTGTTTTTTCAGCAAATATTTTGTTCAGGTTTCTTACCAACCTAAATTTAATGTAACCTACTTTATCCCAAAGAATTAAAAGCAGAAGTACCTTTCTTCTCACTGGCATAATATATATAGTATACTGAGCTTAGGGTGACGGGAGGACGCTAGTTTGTGTCCTCCCATTACCCTAAGGAGAACTGTGGGGAAAAGCCTTAACCCCCATAGTTCTCCAAGTAATTTTCATGCCTAACGTGCATTTTAGCGTGTGCAAAAAAAGCCTCGACAGTGAAACTGTTAAACCTATACAGGGATTGTTTTGCTGTTTGTGTGTCATTAAGCAAATATTTATTTACTTGCTCTCCTGTAGCAACAACAGGAAGTAAGAGAAAAGGTTTCCAAAGTAGGTTAAATCTCCTCTTAAGCTGACCATACACAATTAGTTGTTAGCTATTTTATTCTGACAGTTGGCTCTCTCTACTTGCTGTGGGTTGGCTGCAGTCACTTTTCAGCCAAATTTTGTTTGACCTGGCGCATTTGACAAAACTGACATTGAACCAGTAATCGGCTTTTGTTGAGCCAGAAAGCCTACACGCTTTCGTCAGATTACTGTGAATGGCCAAAATTCGAACAGTCTATGGCCAGTATCAGACCGTCCCCATCGGAGCAGGTGTCTCCATTGGAAGAGTTGCTTTCTATGCCTGTTTTGTTGACAGTTTAAACTAGGGATGTCCCGATAGCACTTTTTCAAGACCAAGTACAAGTACTTCCCCTCATGTACTTGCCGATACCAATTACCGATACGTTTTTTGAAAGGGACAGGTGACTTTGAATGATCCATAGTACAACTACATGTTATGTACTATGGATCATGATTTAACCTATTCATGTTACCTGGGGAGAATTGTAAATCTATTGCTTTAATGTAGTGGAGGTGTGTGCTGTATATATATGTACTAAATATACATTACACACATCCAGTACACAATGGCAATAGATTTACAGCCAGCCCTGTCCCAGCTTCCCTCACTCAAAGTTTCACTCCGATCCCTGTTGCCTCGCGCGGTGCCTCTTGTGGTCGGTGCTGGGCAGGATCGCTGCATCGCGTCTCGGTGCTCGGCTTGTGGGAGGCTCTCACAATTCTGCCCTGCTAACAGGAATAGGTTAAATCATGATCCATAGTACATAATAGTATATAACATGTAGTTGTACTATGGATCATTTAACCTATTCATGTTAGCAACGGAGAATTGTAAATCTATTGCTGCAGTGAATTCGGAATGTGTACTGTACATGTACTACATATAGAGTACACTGCAGTAATAGATTTACAATTATCCCCTGCTAACATGAATAGGTTAAATGATCCATAGTACATAATATATACATAACATGTAGTTGTACCATGGATCATTTAACCCAATCCTGTTAGCAGGTCAGGATTGTAAATCTACTGCTGCAGTGCATTCTATGTATAGAACATACACAGTACATATAGAATGCACTGTAGCAATAGATTTACAATTCTCCCGTGCTAATATGAATCGGTTAAATGATCCGTAGTACAACTACATATTATGTACTATGGATCATTTAACCCCTTCATATTAGCAGTGCAGAATTGTAAATCTATTGCTGCAGTGCATTCTATATGTAGTACATGTACAGAACATATAGAATAGCAGAAATAGATTCTTGTTCACACAAAACACTAAGCCCAGGCCCCGTCTTACTTACTGTTGCCTCGATTGCGGTGCCTCGCGATGTCCCGAACGATTTTCCTCACATGTGAGGATGTTGTCGGCGCTGAGCGGAGGAGCATCGCGTCACTGCTGTGGGCGACGCTTCAGGTGGGGTCCTCTGGGCAGGTGCCGGCCACCTATATTAGGACCCCACCTGGACGCTGCACACTGCAGTGACGCAACGCTCCTCTGCTCAGCCGCTCAGCGCCGACGACGTCTTCACATGTGAGGAAAAGCATTCGGCACCTCCGAAGGTACAGAGGAAAAAAAACCAGCCCAAGCATCTGGGCATTTTTACAAGTACTTGTCAAAATGCCCTGTATCTGTCCCGATACCGATGCTAGCTTCGGTATCGGGACATCCCTAGTTTAAACTTTTTTGGTATTTTTCCCACTTTTAGTACCAGTGATAGTGGTCATGAGGACTGAGAGCGTGAATCTCTCCACCGTGTCTAACCTCTCACCACTCTACCAAAACTTAAAAGAAAAAAGTATTTTAATTATACTTTAAGCAGTAGAACTCCTACCATGGATTTGATTTAGCACGTTTCATGCTAGAATGTTTTAAATGATTTGATCTCTGCTCTTAATTATTTCTTTAATAACTAGGACAGGGAAATATATGAGCCCATTTAGAATAATTGTAATATATTTGGAATGCTGATATGAAGAACAATTTTCTTTATCATAAATGACTCGGTGAATATTTGAGTCAGTACTGCTGCCATCCAACAGTCAAGGCTGCATTGGCAAATAGTCGAGTGGAAAGGTCTAATTTCTAAAATAAAATTATTTTCAATTGATTGCCTTTGCAAAGCTCATACTGAGAGATGTGGGAATTGGAATGCTCATGCTGTCTGAACTTTTAAAAGCTGATACGAATTGGCACTTTAACAAATGCAGGATTTAGAGAAATAAACTTGGGAATCAGATTGTTTTCTGACAAGTGCTTCAAATTCACCTTGTTATAATAGATGTCATATACAGCCATATTCATTCAAGATTGTTGATTCTTAAAGCCCAGCTCTAGCCTGGTGGTTGCATTGTAGAAGCATTCATAGGTGGCCTTTCTCACTTTCTGTGGCTGATGTTATACTTCAGTTTTGTGTGACGTCCAGCATTACCCAAGTCTTTCCTCATTAGCCCTAGCTGTCGGGTACACAACTCATAGTCCTCTGACTGCCAACATATAGTGCCATGTTGGCGCCAAACATTTACTACCTTGTTTCCTGAAAGGAAGGTCTTCAAGGAGGGAAAAGGTCTCCTAATTTACATGACTGTACCTTTGCTTGGCACTCTTATGTATTTAGGGAATACATACCCCCCGCCCCTTGCACGGGTGCCTTTATCAGCTAAGTGGCTGCCCTGGAAGCACCCGCCCGTCTGTTTTCTCGGCCATGCCCGCAGTAGCTGTGTGCGTCCATAGCAGCAAACAGCCCTGCAACAGGCCATACCCCTCCTCTCCATCCAACAGGTTAATTGACATCTATGGCTCCTCTGCACTGAATCTCCTGCCCCCCACCCACCAGGAATTTTGGAATGGAGGATCGCTTCTGGGACTGGCTGCAGTGAGAAGCAGCATTGGCAGGTAAGTGGGGGGGTGGGGGGAGGCACATAAACGTACTGGGCATTTTTTACCTTAATGCAGAGAATCCGTTAAAGTAAAAAATGCCCTGCCTTTAATACTACTTTAAAGCGTCTATCCACTTTCACAGGCAAAATTGAGACCCCTACTATATGTTTATTATGTGTTCCTGTTCACACAGCATATCTAATAATACATTTTAAAAATATTTCACCTGCAGTGAGGTGTGACCTCCCATCCTGTTTGGTTCCAATGTACTTCTCACAATCTCAGATTCCAGCACTAACTCCCATACCTGCTTGCATATATTCTGCTTTTATAAATGCACTACTGGTTTATATGCCCGATTCAGCTATAGGCTACCCAACAACTTTGTGATAGGGTTATAACTGTGGTCAGGTTTTTATTGCTGTTTGTTCCTTTTTGGGGAGAATTCAGCTAGATTATAGTAGGGAGGTGATGAGGTTATGTCTGTGAAGGTTCACATTTATCCAGGTCTTGGTATAGCCAGTAGTGGTGCGTCACATTTAACTAGACATGTTCTGTAATGTTGAAGACATGTTGTAGCTTATACATGCCACTTCTTCAGTTCTAAATTGTCAGAAAAATACCCCAGCATTTATATCCACACATTCCATCCTGTTTTTGGAAATCAGCATCTGCCTTGAAACAATCCATAGTAATTGTATTGAAGTGTATGTGCTACTTGTGTGTATTAATGCCAAAAGTATGTTCAATACATGCACAGGAACGGAAGAAGTGGTTTGGAAGTTGAATTTGACCAACTATTGGGTAACGCCGGGGAAATCTTTCAAACCGGGACGCAAGCAAAAGCATATTTTTAGAGTGGGGAAAGGTTAGCACATCTGATGACAATTTTATTGCTGTCTGTTCCTTCCTGTCCTGTTGACAACTGCTCTCATTATCGCAAATACAGGAAGTGAGGAAAAATGACACAGACTGAACAAAAAATCTGACGGAAATTGGAATTCTTTCCTACTCTAGCCAAAAATAGGAAATACTTGCTGAAGTTACTTTTACTCTGCTTCCCGATTTTATATGGGTTGCATGGTAGGAAAATTCTTAACTACTAAAGGTGGCCATACATTCTACGATTTTTGTTCAACATTTTTCGTTTCTGGCACAAACCCTTGTTCGATTATACCTAGAATTCCCCATCAAGCACAGTCAAATGTCGTTTTCAGAAATCATTGGTTAGCCATACTAACCAACCAATTTGTTACGAACGACGTATATAATTTCCTTTTACATGTGCTGTGTTTTTTTTTTCCTGAGATTTTTGATGAGCGAAAACCCCACTGACTCGATTTTCGTGCGGTCAGAGAAACATTTTCCAACCTGACTGATTTTAAAAATTTATATCACAATATTAAAATTGAAAATTAGGTTATATACCATCAATTAAATCTGCGTTCCGAAGACTGTCCATGTACGGTTTACGACTGAAAATCGTACATTGTATGGCCACCTTAAGTAGATTATTTGATCTAATTTTAAAAAATTGTGCATGGATGGTTTTGTGCCCTTAAGATTTCATTTCACTTGTATCATTTGATTAACCTATTTACATCTGTGTGGTGGTTTAAGTTCATCCCGTGGAAACCTAGGAGTCCTCCAGAGGGTGCTGCAGGTTACTTGAAAAATTAGCATTTTCTGCCTGTCTGATGAGTAATCGCTGAGAACAATGGTATCTTGGCTATCTGAAAGGGCGGATTATTTGGTACCAATGTAGGGGCATTCTCCTCATTTATTGCCAATGTTCTGGGGCCCTTCTCCCAATGTCTTCCTATGTCGGAGGGCCCCTATCCCAACAAAGACCAATCTAAGATTGTCCTTCCAGTTGCTACCAATCTAAAGGGGATCTTCTTTACTGACCACCAGTGAATGGACACTGCACTGAACACCAATGTGAGGTAGCACTACAATTTTTACACTCTGTATTTCTTTTCTCAACATTATTTATTTCCGTGGGACCTCAGGCAGACGAACTTGTTTAAACATTTTAAGGGCCTTTAGTATCGAGGCATTTTCACATGTACAAATAAATGCCCGTGAAAATGCGCTGTATCGGGACATCCCTAATGGAAACCAAATCCCTATTGGGCTAAGCATTGCCTGTTTCAAGACAACATTGCTGAGTAACTTGTTGAATACTTTGACATCAATAAAAATGTAACATCTTTTTTGCATTGGATACTGCCAAAGCTTATCTCTGAGGCATACATATTAGATCTGTGAAATAATACAACAAATTCCAAAAAAAGATGAGCAGCTTTGGATAAGCAGATAAGCTTTCACTTCAATTTGATACCTACACTGACATACATATTTACAATGTGGATAACATAAGGTTTTTCACTGCACAGAGATATTAAATGGTTTAAAAAACTAATTGTTTTCAGTATTATTATGCTTTGAATACCGATAACTGGTATGAAAAACATTGTTTAATATCTAACAATAGTTTCATCTGAGAAAAGCTGTATTGAAGGGGGATTGCAACTGTACCTTGAAGGGATTCCACTACCCCAGATGATATGGGAAGGCCATAATTATTTTGGTTCTAATATTGCATTGGAAATGTTTGTGCTGGTGGTGGGTGCTCTCCTACATATGTTGCCAGACACACATGCTCTTTTAGCTGATGTATATAAAACATACAAAGTGAAATTGCTCTCCAGGTTATTGGAAATGTTTAAAGGAGAATTATGGGGTAAGTGAAATACACTCATCCCCATAATTAGAGCCGTGGAATGACCCTGAAGCTGTCACTTGGCTTTTGATTGGGAACTGGGCGATCACATAAGGCCGATAGCTCAGTTCCTGATAGTCACCGCACTCTGCAGGGAGAAGATCAGTCACTTTGCTAATAGTTGTCCATGATATGACTATTTTTAATTTGAATGATTCTTTTAGAAGGTGAAACATTAGAGCTCAGTTAACTCCTGATACTCTATTTCCTATACAGTAGTTAGTGTTTTGTAAATCCTAACACGTCATCTACATCATGGCAATAACTACCTACAGGTTAAGCATTCTATTTATCACTTGACTGCTGTGTCCTGTCTTCCCCCACCTAGCTCTAGTGGCTCTGAGCAAAACTTTAAATCAATACTCCTTGGTTTGCGTTTACATCACACATCTCAGGAGCGCTTTAGCTCCACTGAGACAGTCCGAAGCGTTCTCCAGCTGTAGGCGGGAATAAAAGGGATGATTGATATCCCTTAACACTCCCTACACCTGTGTGTGGGGCCTAGCTTGATTTTCACAGGAGAGTTAACATTATTTTATAAATAATTCTTAAAGGCTTT
Source organism: Nanorana parkeri (assembly GCF_000935625.1). Classification (NCBI taxonomy): domain Eukaryota; kingdom Metazoa; phylum Chordata; class Amphibia; order Anura; family Dicroglossidae; genus Nanorana; species Nanorana parkeri. The sequence goes on from NW_017306333.1 coordinate 2,146,395, forward strand.
TTTTGCATATATCTACTGCTAGCAATTTTCGGCCGGTACGCGAGTAGAGACACACTGGTAAGTCTATGGACGCATGCAGACACTGTGGGACAGGAAGTGCCAGCAAGCACAGAGGAGTCAGCGCTGGAGGGGGAGGGGAGACACAGGAGGGTGCCAAAAAATTACAAAAAAGAGACATAAGTAAGGTAAGTGCTGACATTAACGTTGGGGTGAGGGAATATTCGCAGATAATGTTAATATGTCTGCCACTGAATCATATTTATATATGCCACTTGTATTTAATAATCGTATCTCTCATTTAAGTGTATTCTATCAAATTTTCTCGATAAGGTTTTTTGCTGTTTTTGTATATGTTTTTAACTCGTGCATCTGCTGTATATTTTTATGGTAATTCATGTGGGGCTTATTGATATCTGACTTGGACTTTTAAAATGACAATATTCATTACCATTTGTGTTTTACTATAGATATATAATAATAGGGCCCTATTATAACAATGATTTTAGTTTGAATACTGTTTAGGTTTTTACAAAAACTGCTTTTCTGTTATAATATTTTTGGGTTTGTCTACTATTTAGGTGAGCTGCTAACAGTCACTTACTGTTGGATGTCGGTATATATACAGTGTTTTATTTTATATAGCATTCAAATCTAGAATACACATCGACGGTTTATTAGAATCAGCAAATGTTTACATAGTGGGGTTTTTTTCTCATTATTAACTTAGCTTATTGAATAAGTTGAAATTCTGCTGACTTCATCTTCCAATCTTGCAAGCAAAATTTTTGTTTTACATTTTCTTTATTTTTCTTGCCAATGATTTTGTGTATTTTTTGCAAAGTGAAAATTCACTTGGAAAGTTAAAATCCTATACTCTTTTAATAAAGCAGGGTCATTGTGTGCCTTAGTAGATTATTAAAACTTGATTTAGCTTAATATTTCACTAATGCTGACCAATGAAGCATTCATTTAAATAAGATGGCATATTGCAGTACCTCATTTGCAGCACATAAATCATTGATTTGTGTAAATAGCAGCTCACACTGTTTTTCAATACATTTTTTTTCTACTAATTGAATTAAAATATATAACAAACAAAAAACAGCTTTTGTTTTCTGTAGTAGCATTGATGGTATATATTTTTTTTACCTAATAATTTTCATAAAATTGAAAGTGATCATGAAGATTGTAAATCTGTCCATGAGACTAGATCCCAACGGAAAAATCAAATGTAATCTTGGCATACTGTTGGTTCAGGCATAAATACAACTGTGTGTTATAAACAATGTTGCAGAATTGCACATATGTAAAATAAGTGCTGAAACAGCGCAACTTGTACTAATTAGTCATGTATTTGCCAAGATCCCACCTCTCTGCTACAATGAAATAGCAGTAAGTAGCATTAAAAGAAGTAGATAAATTAAAGCTAAATGTATTAACTGAAAATAGAACACTTCTTTTTATTTTACAAAATAGCATAAACTATATCAAACTTGTTCATGAAGTTGGTGGAGTTTGACTAAATACTGTTTCTGCATGGAAAACACTCCTGGAAATGTTTATTTAACTGTAATTTCCTTTTTTTTTTTTTTTTTTTAATTTATCCTCTTTTGCTTTGTCTGTTGATCTGTAGGTTGTTTTTTTCAGAATTCTCCCCATCTATTGAAAAAGACAGCGAGAGGAGACCAACTACTAGTTTTTTTTTAATTGGTCAGCTCTGAGACCCTGTGAACATCATTGCTTGTATCATAGTGGTTAAGGCCCAACTCTGGTCAAAAGCAGTTTATTTTAAATAGTTTTGAACAGTGTAGGGGGACAGACGTTAACCCTTCCCTATTAAAAAAAAAAGTTACAAACTGTCAGGTTCTTATTCTCTGTCTTCCTCTTCCAATAACACCCACTCCCCTCATTTCTTAGCCTGCTCTCACGAACTATCAAAAGGAAGTGAAGTGAAATCTTTCCATCAGGGTCATGGACTGCAATAAAAAATAGAAGCCTTTTAGGTTTATCCGAAATGTAAACAAAAGAAAGAAAGTTTGGGCTGGAGTTATGCTTTAATGTAAACCTGTATAGGAGGTTTACCTGATTTTTTGTTTTTGTTTTGATAAGTATGTTATCTTGATCTTGTTGTTCCCACCAAAAGTATGCAGCTAGTGAAGTCTAAAGCTGGCTATACACCAGTAGAATTTTGTTCGAAAAAAGTAATGTTTGGAATATTTTCGTTCAACTTTCTAATAAAGTGAGGAAAATAATTATTGGTTATATGTTGGTGACCGTATTCCATTGGCAGAAGTTGATCTTTAGATCAACTTTTGCCAAAGGAACATGTTTGAAAATCTTTAATTGAATTTTAGTTTGCAGCCAATCAGCTGCAAGCACCATTAGTTACACCTTGCTAGTACCGGGTTGGACCCCCTTTTTGCCTTCATTCCTCGTGGCATAGATTCGACAAGGTGTTCCTCAAATTTTGGTCCATATTGATATGATAGCATCGCACATTTGCTGCAGATTTGTCGGCTGCGCATCCATGATGTGAATCTCATTATGTTCAAGAAACCAGTTTGAGATGATGTGAGCTTTGTGACATGGTGCGTTATCCTGCTGGAGGTAGCCATCAGAAGATGGGTACAATGTAGTCATAAAGGGATGGATATGGTCAGCAACAATACTCAGCTAGGATGTGGCCTTTAAATGCTGCTGAATTGGTACCAAGGGGCTCAAAGTGTGCCAAGAAAATATCCCCTAACCATTGCACCACCAGCCTGAACCATGGATACAAAGCAGGATGGATCCGTGCTTTCATGTTTACGCCAAATTCTGACCTGACCCTCTGAATGTTGCAGCTGAAATCAAGACTCCTCAAACCAGGCAATGTTTTTCCAATATTCTACTGTGTTGTTCAATTTTGTTGAGCCTGTGCGAATTGTATCCTCTGTTTCCTGTTCCTAGCTGACAGAAGTGGCACCCGGTGTGGTCCTCTGCTGCTGTAGCCCATCTGAATCAAGGTTGGACGTGTTGTGCATTCAGAGATGGTATACTGTATACCTCGGTTGTCTTTCTATCATCTTGAACCAGTCGGCCCATTCTCCTTTGATTTCTGACATCAACATGGCATTCTCGTCCACACAACTGCCGCTCACTGGAGATTTTCTCTTTCGGACCATTCTCTATAAACCCTAGAAATGGTTGTGTCTGAAAATCCGAGTAGATCATCTTTTTTCCCCATTCTGATGCTCGGTTTGAACTTCAGCAAGACGTCTTCACCACGTCTAGATGCCTAAATGCTTTGAGTTGCTGCTATGTGATTGGCTGACTTAGCAATTTGTGTTACCAAGCAATTGAACAGGTGTACCTAAGAAAGTGGCTGGTGAGTGTATCTATGTAGAAAATATATTTATCTGTATAAACACATGCACATAGTCCCTAACACTGCTATATATATATTACAATTCTGGGAGGTTATTCTGGGAAATTATGAAGAACTTTCTGCAACCTTCTTATTAATTTTTTTATTGAGTCATTAAAAAATAGTTTTTGAAAAAAGTAGGAAATGGTTAAAAGAGAACTATTGTCTAACCTTTTTTTGGCCATTGTTCTCATCAGGGTCACAGGAGGACGTACACTAATGTCCTCCTGTGACCCAAAACTCAGCATATAGCGGGCTATTGCTTGCTATATGCTGACAGCGCAGAGCCGCACTGCAGGCAGCACGACAATATTGTCGGAATCCGCACCGCTGGCTGTTTGACTGCTGACTCTGCCTCTCTAGACTTAACGTGGAATTAAACTCTAAAAATAACTTAACTTTTTTTTTTTCACGCGTACCCTATGTAGCGTATGCTCTATACAGTGTACACCATAGCACTTTGGGCCAGGTTCAGGGAGCAGTGTAATTCATGTGCGCATGTAAGGGGGGGCGGGGGGATGCAGTGTTGAGTGGTTCATGGACCCATTTTTGCTGAAGGACATCCCAGAAAGAGGTAGTTGTGTGCCATAATCTGCAGGTATGTTGTGCATACACTTTCCCTTACTGGTTTTTCATTGCCGTCTGTATTCCCATTTGAGAGAGTTTCCTCTACCCTCCTGTTTGGTAACTACTACACTCTGGCACTGTCAGAGTTTGCCACTAAGCTGTGTCCTACACATTTCTTTTGGCCCATCCCTATGATGCGCTGCTATATTGACCAATAGGAATGTGCAAGAGGGAAGTGGGGTAGGCAAGCTTCACTTTGAAATGCTGAAGCTTCGGCTAATTAGAATTGCTTATCGGTGATTTTCAATGTTCTTTAAAGTGTTTTCACCAGTCAGGAGTGGAATTGATCAAAGTTAACTTTTAATGCATGCATCCTCATATTTGCTGAAAATACAATAAAAAGGAACTTGTCATGTATGAGATGTCCATAGAGGACACAATGGATCACAAATGCTCTGGTATCTGCTGATATTTGTTCTTGCTTTTTCATAGCAACTAAAGTTTATGAAGGTCCCTGCTGTTCAAGTACATTTGTTTTAAAACAAACAATATATACTTTTAATAGGCAATTTACTGTGTAATAATATGTAATTTAACTATTTTATTTGTAATATAGTGTTTGTTTATTGGCCATCATGTTCCCATGGCTTACTGTTTATCGTAGCAGGTAATTTAACCCTGTAATGTTGCTTTTAGATCTACTATTGATTATTCATTTTGATTCAAATTCCTTTTTAAAAAAATATATATTTATTTATCTAATTTTCCGCTGTAGTTCTTTTTATTGTGTTAGATGACATTTCAGCTACATCTTTTTCACCTAGTCTTGAAGTTTTTTTATAGATGAAATGAAGACAAAAAAATTGCAAATGAGAATCATGCGGCTGCTGCAAAGATTCGAAATTGGTATTCACTGAATCAAAAAGATTTCAAGCCAGATGTCACTTTGATTACAGGAATGCATGACTTAAAGGTCTCAATGATCCTCAGGCTTCTTGTGTACAGTACTTACTGTATCTTTTCTGTTCTGCTATTTTATTTAAATGTAGCATGCAATTTCATTAGTTGGTAACAATGTATTTAATACATTTTTTTATATTTATGTGGTCCTCGTTAAACATTTGCATATTTTATATATTTAAATGTACCCACTAAACACTAGAAGAAGCCAAAATGATTTCTATAAATACAAATCTAACATGCATTGGGTTTTATGTGACTTTCCCTTACTTTTGATATATGAAGTTGGCCAGCCTGATTGCAAATAATGTCAGAAATGTTCTTGATGTTTCGTAACATTTATATGGTTCAGTGATGATGTCTCTATGTAGCGTAAACTTTTTTTTATTTATTTTTTTATTTACACACTTCATCAACAACAAGCCTTTGTGAGTACAAAACCCTTTACTGGTACACTTTCAAATTCATATGGGCTAATTAAATGCTTTACAATGACCAGTTGATGCAAACCGCATCATGTCCGCAGTATAAGCCACCAAACAATGTGGTTTCTAATGCACCCAGTCAACCCAGAATTTAAGGTAGAAGCAGCAGTTTTACTGTTGTATACTGTTCTAATTTGTCTTGGGACTCAACTCTTCCCAAAACCTAACCAAACCAATCTTAATAACACTTAAGATGTATGAATAGCCAAAAATGTTTTATTTTTGGATAGCACCGGAAAGGTTAAAAAAAAAGCCCTGTCAGTTAATTTTTTTACTGTGTACTGTTGGGGAAAGTTCCTTTCATGTCTATCCTTGAGACACAATAGGAGGTGAGAGGAAATCTCCACAAAGTGATTTAAAATGACCTCCTTAACTGGAACAGGTGCTCCCATTAGAAGATTTATCTGTTTTTCTTGTGAGAACTGTACAATTTTGATTTTTACTTTTTATCCCAGTGCCAATGGTCACCAGCACATTGGTGAGGAAGTGAATTTACCTCACGGGGACGCACAACAATCAAAAGTGGAGGAAAAAAATGTGGCTATACGTTTCACATTTTTTAAATTTTGAGAATCTTCTATACAAAACTATTGGACTAAAAAGATTACGATAGACTTACATTTATACTCTTTAAAAATCCTAAGCCTCATTTTATCTTGGAATTTGATCCGTAAGTACAGGCCATTCAGGGTATAAAATGTCTAGGGGCCCATTTTTTTTTTTGGCAGCTCATTGAAATGAAAAGTGCTAGAAATTGTACTTGACTCTTTTTTTTTCCTAATAGGGACATGTGTTGCATTGCTTTAAGCTGGTCATTCACTTGTTGAATTTCAGCTTGCTGCAGCCCTCTGTTTGACAAAGTTAATTTTCTTGGTCCAACAATGACTGCAGCCAATAATCTGTTTGAGTATTCTGACAGCGGCAGCAGTGTTTCAACATCTTCTTTCTTTGAGCCCACTGGCACTTACAAATGTGAAGGATGGTGCCATCAGACACTGATGTACCCTAACGTTGGGATTCAGCATGTATCTCATTGAAAGTTTTCTTGGCTCTTCTACGATTTACACTATGCTTCTGTTCAATCTGGGGTTAATTTCATTTTGCAGCCACGTCTAGGGAATTCTAGAGAAGACCGGGCCTTTACTGTACTAGCTCTGAGAAACACGTTAGCTGGTCTGTGGGACCTGCTTTGTAACACATGGCTTATTCATATACTCTTATGCGAGTAGTTTTTATGTTATTTTTATTGCTCCATCCAATAAATGTTAATACACTAGGAGAAGTTGCTGTTTGTTAATTTTGTTTTGCATGTGTTGTGAGTATACTTCCCAGTGCCCTTGAAGACGGCAGCCATCTCCCTCTACGGTTTGAAGTTGAAGAACCCCTTTATGCTGAGCGCTGTGGTGTACATAGTTTCCTTTTGGATTTTTTGTTCCACGTCTAGGGAGGTTGACTACATTCCCATGGACCTTAAACTTCTTAATATTTGTAACTATAGCGTTCAAGCATTTTAGAGACAGTCCTATAGCCTTTACCTTTGACATGCTAGTAGTTTTCTTTCAGATCTCCTTAGACAACTCTTTACTCTGCTTTCTCTGGTCCATGTATCGGGTGCTACAAATGAGGGTACCAAACAACATGGTGACTACATTTCTCAATTTAAATAAGCTGACCGATTACAAGATTGAAGACGTGATACTAATTTTAGTAAACAGTTTTAAAATGTCACTATCCAAATATTTATATTTTTTTCTAGAGGTAACAACAAATCTGTCACAGCCATTTTAGAATTATCTTTGTTGAATAAGCAATTCTTTTTTTTTTCCCTTTCACACCTTTTCTTCTTAAAGCAGAACTCAATGAATGTTTTTTATTAACCCTTGCAGCGGGGCTCGTTTGTGTCTAGGTTAAAAAAAAAACCCTGATTTACTCACCCAAAGCTAAAAAGCTGGCTTCTTCTTAGACCAGTGCCTGGAATGTCTCTTCCCCCTTTTCTGCAGTGGTCTAAAGTCCTGTAAATCATCACATCTATACACTGTGCATAGGCGTAAGGATGTTGAGGAGCATTCCAATGTGCTGTGGAGGAGGGGACAGGCTGGAGCGAGCGCCATGACAGCTGGCTGGCTCGGAACTTTGGTATATCTTTTTGTTATTTTAGCACCTAGACACAAACGAACACTTTACCCTTGCAGTGCGGTGGTAGCCTCACTGCAAGGGTTAATTTAAAAAATTTGTGGCGTTCTGCTGTAACTTTGACATACCAAAAGAATGCATACATGAGATAATTGCTTTTAATGTAATCACTTTTCAGGAGGAGTGAATAATTGTTTCATGAAGATGCCAGACCAAGAGAAATGCTGGGGAAGATAGCAGTAACGGGGATAGGAGAACTGTCAGTGCAAACCAGGAGGCAAGTCTGCTATAATATGACAAGAGCTGTGCCGCCATGCAAAAGTATATAGCAATAACAATAAGTGCAAAAAAAAAATATATAAATAAAAAAAAAAGAAAAGTAACAATTTTTTATTCAGTGCTGCGGTACTTTGGCTGACATTTATTCAGTCATGCAACGCTGTACTGAAATGTATACTATTTTTTGGGGACTTGTGGAGCTTTCTTTTAGGGGTATTTAATCACCACTGGGGCTTTTTAATTTTTAACTAATATACAGAAAAACATTTTTCCCTATGTTTATGAAACATTTATCACATAATTTTTTGGTAAAACGTAAAAGACGGGGTCACATTAGGTAAATAGACACCAAACCATGTCATGGCTTAAAATTTTGCACGCATGCGAAATCGCAAAAAAACTACATACCCAAAATTGGCCATAGTAGATGCTTTAAAAGCTTTTACCGCTCATCAGTTTAGTGTTAACAGTGATTGATGGCCCTACAATTATTGCTCATGCTCCAACGTTCGTGATATGTAATATGTGCAGCGCAATCATTGTCTTCGCATTTAGGCGCACCCGACGCTTGTTTGTATGAGGGGTCGGGGAACTTTAAACATTTTTTTTTGTGTATACTTTTTTTTTATTTGACATATTTTTTTTTAAACTATTTTTTCTTTACATTTAACTTTATTGCTATCACATTGGGGGGCTAAGAAGCCCTGTATGTGATAGCGAATTTACATTGACAGGTCATCTATATGGAGACATCAGGGGTCTTTAAGACCCCTAATGTCACCTAGGGATCCCCAAAGACGCTGATGCAATATACATCACTTCCGCATCCAGACACCAGAGGGAAGATCAGAGGGAGATCTCCCTCCTATCGCCGGTTACAGAGCTGCCGTGCTGGTCCCGGGCACGCATGGGGCACAGCAGAGCCCAGAATCGGCAGTGGAGGGGGACTGCATAAAAGCGATCGGGGGGCTATACAGCCGCCCGACCGCTTGTATGCAAACGAGTATCTCCGCCTGTAGTAACGCCCTGGATGCAAGTAACGCCCACCTGCATCCATGAAGCCACAGTCCAGCCGTTCAGTTACAACGGCCGGGCGGAAGGTGGTTAAAGTGTTTTCCATTTTGCAGCCAAATTGGGTAAACATCTACTATTTGCTACATGTTCTCATTCACATTCCATAACTTAAAATGTAAGCAGCAATTTTTTAATATTTTTAAAATGCATTTTACTTAAAAAAACTTATCTAGCTTACCCCTATGTAACCTTGGGGGGGGGGCTGTAAGAAGTTATGATTACTCCAAATAACCCTGTCTGTGCTAACAGATTTCCTTATCAGTTGTAAACTAGATTTGAACACTGTCCCTAACAGGGTTAAAGACTTACATGTCTATTCACAAAAGGGTGAAGAGTTTGGAGAAGGCAGAAGATGTGAAAAATCTAGGACAACATAGCGGATTTGGACAAATTCTCCAATTCAGCTCACTTTCCAGTTTAACTATGTTTTCCTACATTGTTCACTTCTCCTGCCTGCTCCAAACTCTTCACCCTTTTGTGAATAGCCCTATTAGAAACATTGTATGTTAAAGAGAAGACGCTCTCATTAAACTTAACATGCATCAGGATTTACATAATTGTGTCATCTCTGAGCCAGCATTTATGTCCAGAAAGTAAATGCTCATCCTGGATAATGCCTGAGCAAATATGGTGCCACTCTTCTGATGAGAAAATCAGATGCAGTCATTGTGGGAGAAGCCCTGTGATCTCTGACGAAGATAATACATACTTCTAAGTGCTGCACATTAACTTTTCTTGTGTGCATGCACTTCACTTGAAAAGTTGTATTAAGAAGGAGTTGGTCCATTTTAACCCTTTCGCTGCCAAGCCCTCCGGAACATTTTTCAAATCAGCTGGCCAAGCCATTTTTGAATTTTCTGCAATTTTTTCCTATTGGTTTGATTTTCAACTGCTGCGTTGCTAGCGTTTGTAAAAGACCCCCCAAACCATATATTTTCTGAAAGCGCAGGCCCGGTAGAATAAAAAGATGGTGATACTAAATTTGTAGGCCCTGCGATAATTGCGCAAATGTTTCTCAAATTAATATTAAACCGATAAAAATACACAATTCAATTGTTAAAACACACCAAAATCAGTATCCGTGCACAAAAAAAAATATTTATAGGATCGGTAAATATCAATGATACTTATCGATCCTCCGTACGGCCACGCACAGAGCCGCTGTCATCTGGAAAATGACAGTATGACAGCGGCTCCGTTCTCCTCACCGCTCAGCCTTCCTGAAACTTGTGGCTTAACTATAAGCTGATGGTCGACCATCAGCTTATAGTAGAGCTTTAAATGCCAGGTCCGTACGGCATACTGAGCTGGCCAGCTGGAAGCACTTTTGTAGCTCCGTACGACGTACGTCCTTGGCAGCGAAAGGGTTAAGGATTGTATATATTGCCCAAAACCACCAATACACGTTTTAAAAAGTGGAACCAAACTAAACAAAATGCTAGAGGACATTTTTTTGTTTTGTTTTTTTAGTAAAGGAGGCTGTGCATGTCCCCATTTTGCAAAAAAAAAAAACAAAACAACTATTTTAAACACTGCCTGCCATGCATTAACAGTGCAGTTTACATTCCTGACATCTGTAAGATGCCAAAAAGTAGAGTCTGAGGGCAGGACAGTGCAAGTTCATCGCACATCACCAAGGTTACATAGTCACTTGCTTCCCAGTGGCTGAAAAAGGATGCCATGGTCTATTGAAGCTTAAGACAAGAAGCTACCAGCTGCCGTGGAGCTATCATCGCTAGATACCACCTACATAGAGGTAAGTTTGCCCATAATTGCACATTATGGGACAAGCTCCCTCCAGACACCCAGCCCTTATTTCCTTTTTAAGTTGACTGCTGATTAAGGGCATAGACTTTAAATGATGGGAATAATCTGACCACCAAATTTTGTTTAGTAAAAGGATCCCTAGGTTAGCTAACATGTGCACCTTATCTCTGTGAAAACAATTATCAACTGAAGAAGCAAATTATTTTATCCACTTGCCAGAACAATAATGGTCAACTGGGGATGCCCATTTTCATATTTGGTGGCGACTATCTCATGAGTTTTTATTTGAAGGTTAAGGGCAACATGGGGAAGTCATTTTTAAAGACCCTTATATAAATGAGGCCCAGTATATATGGTAATTTACTGGTGATCTGCCAGAGATTGAATCAAGAATGTCAAAAAGACGTGAACATTTTCTAAGCTTAATTATGTGTGCTTCTAATCGCAGTTCTCAGGATTTGATCTGTTTCCATTGATACAGTCTTGGAAAAATGCAGTCCTGACTTGTTTTCTAGATGGTTACAGTTAAACAGATACACAGCTCTTTGTTTTTCATTTTAAGTATTTTGCTGTTCATTGAGCGCTGTCCAACCTGAAGGCACTTAAATGAGTGTTAATGGCTGTCCTGCCTGAATTAACGTGCATCTGTGTACAACAGGTAGGAATTGAATAATTCAGCTGTATATAGATAGCATGACAGTGAGCATAAGTAGTGTACTAATAACCCTCCTGATTACAAAATCAGGAGAACTGGATTTTGCTCTCTGTAAACAGCTTCTGCTGATTAGACCTTGAATAACCTGTATTATTGCATTTAGATCAGTTTCCTTTTTTTTTCCCCCACTGCCTTGTCGAATATGACAAAGCTTTACCTTTTTAGGGAGCATATTGAAAACATTATTTTAACTTCTATTCAAACCTCCAAGAAGAATTTTTGAGAAAACATCTGCAAATGAGGCATGCTGCACGCAATATACAATTCAAGAAAAATTGCTTGCAGCTTATATTTAACATACTGCACAGCAGAAAGATAATGCATTAAATGCAATATTGAAATGTAACATAACTGGCCTGTGCATTGTTTGATAAATGTAATAATAACTAATGAAAAAGCCTCTACAGATCTTGATATATCCCGCTTGCATTCCTTCTGCAAGCCCATCTGGAATAACTGCTCCAGAAGGCCTCTAGCATTTGTCCAGACACCACTGTCTTAATAACTTTGTGACCCCATGTTGGTTTTGTGTGTGACATCTCAGATTTTTTCTGATTAAATAAATAAATCTTGGACAGAATTAGAGGTCACATTATTTCCAAATGGAAGGTAAAAGAAGAAAAATGTAAGTTGCCCAAGTCTTGAATAGTTAAAAGAGCAAAAAAGAAGTGCTGTTGGCTCTTTCAGAGGGTAGTGAGTTTTGTTACCCTGGCGGTGGGGGAGGGTGACAAAAGCCCAGGCACCAGGATGCAATTTACATGGTGAACTGGTTCCTGGGATTTGTCGAGCCCTGATATATATATCTATATAGATGTATAGTATTACCCAGGTGAAATGGATATGTAAATATATTCCAATGACTACAATAATGTTCACATAAACACCCCTAGATCTGAGGATTCTTAGACAAAAGAAGTAGTTCCATCAGCAATATACATTTATTGGTAGGGTTACATATTTACAAATAACACACAAAACATTATTTACAAGACAATGTACAAGTGTGGTGGAGTTTCACCTCTCAGCTTCTCGCCTGTTCATACTGAATGCCTTTGTGTTCCAGGTAAAAAGAGAGCACGTGGCTTGCTAACAATACCTTGTATATCCTCCTTTCTGTACACTGCCTACCAAATGTACATTGGGTGTAACCTGATTGGAGGATTTAAATGAGGTTGCTGTTTACCCCCCATGTGAGATGTGGTAAGCAAACAAAACAATAGCTAGGACTTTAAAGCAGACAGATTCACAGTAACACAATTGAGGAACTGAGAGTCACATAACATGCAGATAGATGCAGTCAAATATATATATATTATCTAATTAATATATTACACAAGCAAAACTTTATATGGCAACAATAGATAATTTTTTGGGTTCTTTGTTTTTTCATACATATATGGGGATACCCATGTATGCTTAATATTTATGTAGGTTTTGCTTTATTTTTGGCAATGGTGCAGTGCTACTACAGTGCACATAGTTCTGCTCTGCAAGTCTATAGGTCCCCCAACACATTAAAAACTACACACTCCACTTGTGGATGATATCTTATCTCACACAAATGCTACATGAAGAATTTCCAGCTCAAAAAGTTTTTAATATTTAATTGCAAGGAAATAAAGTTTTAAGTAAACCAAATTTTTGTTTTAACACCTAATTATGCTAGAACTTTAACCCCTTTTTAAAGGGCCCATTACAAACCATATATACATAACCGTGTTTTAGATGTTAGTAATTTATGTATATCCGCATTTTGGTTTGAACTGTGATTTAAATTATTTCTAATGTGCCCCTGTACATTTTAATAATTGAGAACAGTATGCTACGTAAAGAAGAATCCTAGAATGAAAGCTTTTACACAGTTGTGCCATTTCTATCAACCCTCATTGTTCCCTGAAACCAGCTGTGGCTGCAGCCCTTGCCATGCCATCATGCCCACTATAAAAGCTTTTAAACCACCAGCTTGAAGATTTGTACGTTTTGCATCTTTCTGCTACTTTACGAGTGTAGAAAAATGTTTTTATAATGTTGAACACAGTAGATGAAAACATTTTAATGGAATACTTCAAGCCATTAACTAACTTGTAAACTTTTCAGAGAACCCTTGGTCAATAGCATTCAGATTTTCAAACTATAGCAGATGCATTTAATTTGCAGCTTATTGGAATATTGATTATATGACAAGACGTCTTCCAGGGAGACCCACTTGAAATGTTTCTGAACAAACCTACGGTATAATTTTTTCTTTCGTATGTTATCTATAAACAGTACTTTTGTATTGTAGAATGATGCAACTGTTGTGTTACCTACAGACGTGTGAAAAATAAAAATAACCCTCTTTGAATTCTATGGGTTTTAAGTATCCGGACATAATAAAAATCATCTGGTCCTTAACAGATCTTAAAATTAGTTATACAACCTCAGATGAACAAAAACACATGACATATTACACCGGGTCATTATTTTTTTTCCAAACATAAAGCCAAAATGGAGAAGCCACATGTGAAAAACTAAGTACAGTAAACTCCGTTAACCGGTATTCAACTAACCAGAACTCTCATCTAACTGGCAAAAAAGAAATCACTTTGCACACACTGTTTTGCTGATCTGGAGTTTATTACATTTAGATTTATCTTTGATACAATATTTTAGATTTACCTACAGCCTTTCATATAAAGCACATGCAGTTACGAAAAACGTTGAAGATTTGAGTCCACAGTCGATTTATATAACCAATATATGTTTATGGACTAATAAGGAGAAACAAATATATGAGTATAATGTATACATATATGTGGGTACCATAAGGAGGTAGTTGGTTTTATTGTGCTATTGTATCATGCTGATGACATTCTGAATGTAATAATGTTTCTGAATCATATTGATTTTAGTTAATAAAATTTTATTTTTATTTTTTTTAATACAAGGCTACGCGTGTCTGATGGACATGATGTATGGTTTGAACACCTTAAAAGCCCCATGTTTTTCTTCATTCTCTATACTGTAGATTTCCAGTCCCACTGTCAGGCAGCAGTAGGGCACTTGTATTGGAGCACTTATATTAAGTGTTGGTTTATCTTTGCTTTTGATTACTTTATTTCAATATTAACATGAAATCAATACAGAGTTTGTTATGGTATGGGGTATAGCATTAAACCTATTTTTAATAGTAACTTTCAATCAACCAGAAACTACATTTATACGGAATCTACCAATCCTTGTGGATGCTTGATAACGTGGTGTTTTACTGTACACTTTTTGATTCAATATCTTGTAGAACCACCTATTTTGGTCCATTTAAATAAAGACAGCTTTATAAAAAAAAAAAAAAGCCTCAATGCATTGATGGCTGAACAGTATTCCTAAGTCAAAGCTTACTAACTGTGATAGATGGACACTTAACAGTAGATTAAATACTTCAGACGTCATACACAAACTTTTTGCATCTTCTACTTGTAGGCACATAACCTAGTTTACCTCAAAATCTGGACCTCTTTAAAATGGGGAGGTAAGTCATATGATGTGCGTCATCTTTCACCCTATTTCTTGCATCCAGAAAGTTTTGCATTAAGTTAAAGCCAAAGCATACATTCAGTGAACATTGTCAGTAAACATTTGTGAGAGCATAGACAGCCATTTTGTGGGAGTCATTTGGTCATATAAAGTCTCTGTTTGATTTATATGATGGCCATGAAATATGAAGCCATTCCAAAAGGTGAGGGACACTCTCTGGTGCAGACTGTGCTCCCTCGTGATATTTCTTAATTTGAGGATGAAAATGCTTCTATAAATAGCTAAACAACTTCCACACTGACTTCATAATTACCAGGATTAAATCAAACAATTGCTTCAGTGATACAAATTCTTCCCCAAGGAGTTTAGCACTTATGATAGCTCTGATTAAAGAAGGAAATATTTAAAATGTTCTGGCAAAGTTGGGCTTTACTGCTTTAATTAATAGGTGTTAAAATCAAACTATGACGTACATATATTATTATCTACTGCATTTCTGTGTGTATATCAGCATATCTGTGGGTTCCTGTGCTTGGCCAGAATAAAGCTACCTTTCTGGAATATTAAACACATGTTCCATTAAGTAAGAGAATGAACAATCAATCTCTTGTGTAGCTAGTTCGGTAATTAAATAATAGGATCAATTATTAATGATGGATGGTGGTTGGCTATTACTCAGTTCCTCAGGAGAAGGAGGAGCCTTAAGTTGTGCATTATCGGTGTGAAAGACTGAAGTAGAATTTGGGGAATCATGTGCAATTAATCTGGTTATATACCTGTAGGTATATTGAAAGCACTGTGCTAATTTGTATAGTGTATTTGTATGAATGCTTCTGTCAAATAATTTTTGGACCTGGGTTTCCTTATTTAGAGAGGCCTCCACCCACTCTATATGGAATACGTACATTAATGTTTCAAAAAAACGACTTTTGGAGGAGGGTCAGAGTAGATCCACTTATGTAAAATGTTTTTTTTTAGCCACAAGATATATAATAGTGAGTAATTGCTTACAACCTCTTGAAATGTTTCCTAAACCACCAAAGGTCAGGGTTTGGTAGTTGAGCAAGTGCGAAGTAACAGCGCACCACAGCAGTCCAAAATTGCTTACATTTGGGGCATGCCTGAAATGCATGGTAAAAGTCAACATCTGGGTGTCTGTATTTTAAACAAGGAGAGAGACTCGTGAGGTAAAGGCGGACTGCACATCATATCTTAATCATTCTCGAAGACAACCGTAGCAAGTTTAAAAGCGCATCGGAAGACAAATGGAATAGGTGCAGGTCCATTTTTTTAGTCCAGTTGTCCAAGGGGGCAAAGATTAGAAATGGCTTGTAGTTCTGGATTAGGGTATTGCAAAAGGGGGTCTAACGGGTTCGACCAGATCCTATAGAAATAATAATCAATCTCACTTTGAAAAAAAAACAAAGTGGTTGTTCGATAAAAATTTATTTTATTTTTTTTCCTGAGCAGCTCTTGACAAAAATGGTGGTTTAGTGGCAGTCTTGGCAATAGTTTTAGTATTTTAAATATGTTTGTTTTTATTTCTTTTGTTTTTTTAGTTTTTTTAGTTCTTTTTGTTATGCCACAATTTGAGGGTAGGTATCCCAGGTTCACTCTGGAAGGCTGGGGTTTTGCCAAAGGGTTAGGAAAAGAGGTATGGCTGTTTTAAAAGACAATTGGTACAGAACTTGTGCCAGGGAAGCAAATTAGTGTGTACGAGAGGAGTCCTAGTCAACTCCATGAGCAATAGTTCCTTATGGAAATGAAGAGCATACAACAGCAGGTTAGTATGAGGTAAAATATGTTGATTAAGATCACAATCCATATACATCGAGATGCCATGTATCTGATCCCTTATAAACCTAGTTAGTGAAGCCAAGTTATACAACTCTAGGTCAAGCAAATTAAGCCCGCCATTGAATGGGTGCTGCTGTAAACTACAAAAACGTATAGCTACCCTTCTGCAGGGAAAACCTACTATTTTGATTAAGCTGGCTTTTATAACAGACATTTTTACTTGCATATGTCATTCACAAGTTTGTTTATATTTTACTGGCTTTGATGCAATTAAGAATTACCTCCTGCCAAGCTGCCTGTCAGCAAAGTATACAGGTACTGCTGTGGGGAAGGTACATATAAAAACATTATGGGGTTATTTACTTACAAGGATTAAAAGAGAACTATGGAGTGTTTTTCCGCGTGGTTCTCTTAAGGGTCACGGGAGGACATATACAAACGTCCTCCCGTGACCCAAAGCTCAGTGTATCGCAAGCTACAGCTCGCGGTATATGGAGACCTCCCGAGCCGGGACGGATCCTGACATTACTGTGAGATCCACCCAGCTGCGTGAATGACAGCAGGCTCTGCCTATCTAGAGGCAGAGCCAGCTGTACCCGCCCTCTTCCCCCTTCCGTTCCTCCAGTCAGTGCTGAGAGGGGAGGGGGGAATCCCTGCAGGGAGATTATCGAGAAGAGAGCGAGCGACGGTATGTGTTCGCTCACTTCCCGATCTATTGAGCCGACGTGTGACAGTCTAATTGTCGCACGTCGGCTCGAACTATGAGGATGAGTGATTTTCACTCACCTTATAGTTCTCCTTTTTAAGGCGAACCTTCGGCTGCAGGAAGCCTTCGGTTTAGCTGAAACGAAGGTCTGCTGTACGGGCTGTTCAGCCAGTTAGTTTGCTGAGGAACGATTATCAAAATCTACCTTGATCTGTGCATGATCGGCTATTTGTGCAGAAATTGAACGAGGGTGCGATGACGGGACAAATAAAATTGAACGCTAATTGTAAGCTGTATGGCCAACCTAAGACCCCTTCTTCGGAATCGCTTGCCTAGTGTTGTCCACTTGCCTAACCGTGACATCCTGGGAAGGTATAGATCCCAAATCACACAAGAATGCGCTTCATTTGAAGCCTACTCACTAACCGGCCTTAGTGTTTTGATGCCCCGTGTAACCTGCACCATAATTCTTCATACATGCACATGATAAAGGAAGTCGTGCTTAAAGAGGAACTGTTTAGTAGGGACGATCTACAAACACATACTTCTAGATATTTGCAAGCTTTTTATTTTTTGCATACCTTATTTTTCTTCTCTTTCCCTGTCTTCTGACAGTGGCCATTTTATTTTACTAAGGGCAGATTACTAGATCTCCCTTTTACTTACTGGAACTCTGACACATGTGACTAGGACATGTTACCAGGCACATCATTACAGGGGAGGAAAATGTCTTTCCCTGAGATCTCATTAAATTCCAGATGAGATTTCCCAGCAATGCTCTGCTGATGTAACCTTCCCAGGTTGCAATGCTTGGGCACGATGACATAATTTGTGCCAAAGTGGACCAGGAAGTGGACAAAAGAAATTGTAATAAAAATAAAAATGTTTGTATAGCTAAAGAATATAAGATAAATGCATATCAACACGCAGAGCTGATGTGATTTTTAGTCAAAGGGGTTAACGGTCCACTCTAAGTTATTTCTAGTATTAATTGACTTTAGAAGTAACTGCTGCCCAGCTATTAAAAGCAGTGTTAGGGCATATCTTGTATAAATTTCAAGTTCATAATTCATCCCATCCCAACTCTAGCTCTTTATCTAGTGTTTTAACAGTGTTTTTAAAATGCAAACTAAATTGGAAGATACTGTTGGTGGTAAAAGCTGGGAGTGCTTTCTGGAGGAATTTGTGTTCATGCTGATTCCTCAAGGCCATGGTACAGTAATTGCAATGCACTGTGTCATTTGCCAAAGCTATTACATTATGTTTTCAGGTCAGTAATTCACTAGCAGGTGCTGTAAGTGCTTGCACACTATGCCGGAAAGTGCTCTGAACTCAGAAAGAAGCCTTAAAGGATAAAAGAAAAGATCTGTTCTCAAAGCTTTGAAATGTGCAATAACCTATTGCATTTATTAAATCCATAATGCTCGCTACTTTATTTGCTCTTGGTTTGGCAGAAGATCCTTAATTTTCTTTTCTTGTATAGTCCGTTACTTTAAAATGAATCTGTGCTTTGCTCAGGCAGGGCAAAGCAACAGGTTTACCTACAGGATCACTACAGTGAGAAATGTACTCTGCTTACTGTTTCGGGTTGATGCCTGCAATAATAGTATCCAATATATATAAATAATTTTATTCATTTGAAATGCCTTTTATTTATATTTTTCTCCACAGAGCTAGCTATACAGCAGAAGTGACATTTAGGCCTAGTTTACAGCAGACACAGTCCGTTCCGGGCCGATTCTGGCCAGAACGCACTGCATCGCATTGCGGCCGGCTCACTATGTTGAGGGGCAGGAGGGAGCGTGGCAGTCCATTGAAGTGAATGGCACTGTAGCCACGCCCTCCGGCCGCACGGGTACGCAAGGCACATTATACCTGCGGTCCGGTCCGAACAAAATGCTGCATGCACTATTTTATTCGGACCGGACTGGACCAGGCCGCAGGCATAATGCGTCTTGCGTTCCCGTACGGCCGATCGAAATCCATTGAAGTGTGGCTATGGTGCCATTCACTTCAATTTGCCACCACGCCCCATCCGGCTCCACAACATAGTGAGCCGGCTGCAATGCGATGCAGTGCGTTGTGGCCAGAATCAGGCCGGAACATGCTCTGTGTCTAATGTGAACAAGACCTTAAGGCTTGTTCATACTATATCTATTGATCTGCATAGATCAACACAATTGAACCTAAAAAACAATTGTTTTCTCTGTGCCTTGTTCACATCATTACACTGTTATGAGGTGGGTTGCAGTGTGTTGTGTAAATTACACACATGCTGCAATTTAACGCAGTGCAACTCATTGCACCACGTCGCAAGATTGCGTTGCCCAAACTGCAGTGCATAGACTGGATTTGAAATGTTATTTTGTGACATGCGTTTTAGCTTGCAGACTGGTGTGAATGAACCCTAACAGGAGTTGGGACAAATGCTATAACACTGTCGGGAATGTTTACTATGGCCAGCTTCTATTCATATGGTTTTAAACATATATTTTTTTCAAAAAACTCCCCCTGTTGCTGTCATTTTAAAGTTGGGAACTTTTTTGTTGCTTACTTCAAGATGTTTCCAAACATGTCCATCTAAGATGATAGGGTGACAAAGCTGCCGTGCTGCGGAGTGAGCAGTCTTGTCACCCTGTTAAAGAGTGGAAAATCATCAGATCTACAGGATCAATGGAGGCACTTGGAAAAACAACAAAATGTTGTGTCAATGCTAGGAAAAGACTGCATTGTGTTTTTTTAGTTTTTTTTTGTCCATATCTACACTTTAACTGCTATCCTTCCCAACTACACATAATTACTCCCCCACTGCTCTGGCTTGGGAGGTGTCTACACAAATGGCCTCCTCTTCTAGCTTTCTGCAGCTGACTTTAAACTGGAGAAAGGAGGTACGTATCTACAGATGGGTATGATGGCAGCTAAGTCAATCTGTTCCTTTATTCTGCCTGGGTAAAGCTCAGGTTCAGTTTAAAGTGGGGACCCATCCAAGAGGAAGGGCCTAACTCTAGGCTCAAAAGACTAACCTAACGCATCAGGAGAAAGGATCCTTCTTTTTAAAAAAGTGCCATTTATTTTGAGCCATATCCAGGAAGATTTTAATAATAATAATGTTTGTGAATTGTCTTATGTAATAAGGTGGTATTCATGCAAAAGTTATGGATAGTGGGGTAGGGTTTGAACATGTGTCGGTCATTGAATATATGAAAAATGTGCTCCAGAGAGGGGAAAAATACTTTATCTGTAGTTAAACTCAAGGGTCTGGAAATCCTATCCCCTAATGCCCGGGACATTTAGTTCAAGTATTTTTTTTTCTACATTTAACCCTGCTACGGGCAATCAGCAAAGCGAAATGTAGAGCAGGGGAGCCATTTTGTATAAGTGATCTGGGTGGCTGTACAGATCACTTGTATGGACTGGTTTACACCTCCATTCGTTTAATATAT